>NW_028280856.1:0-157500 GCF_059751285.1 Brachycentrus maculatus
TATATATATATATATATATATATAATATATATATATATATATATATATATATATATATATATATATATATATATATATATATATATATATATATATATATATATATATATATATATATATATGTAGATGTAGTAAATTAAGTGTATAAAATAGTTTATATTATGTTATATAAGCTAACTTAAGAAATAATAAATAAATAAAAAAATAGTTTACAAAATTTTGAGTTCGTCCATTTTTTTCTTCAATTCTTCTTCTTTAGCCCTCTGTCCTCCACTGCTAGATATAGGCCTCTTCCGTATCCGTTCATTGTTTCCGTCTGTTGCTGTTTGCAGTCAGTCTTAAAACCGTTTATCCTCCTAATATCTTAAATATCTAAAGAAAAATAATAAATCGCTCATTCGTGTGGGGTCCTGTCTTGCGACATGACCATTTTTCTTCACAAATGCTGGATAAATGATAGATAGGCCGCGAGCCCTCACACAAAACTTGCAACTGCCCTGACAAAAGTTTTAATTTTATTTATTATTTCTATTAAACAGCATTCTCGTTTAATACGACCCTATATTTCTTAGAATTTACTACGTACTGATTTGAAAAAGACAAACAAACGCATCACTAATTGCGTTGCCAAATATTTTCAGCATAGTTTAACGAAATAATAATTTTATTATTCAATTCTCGAAGTTGTTTGACTAGAATTACGTGATATATCAAGTCAAACTTACATTAGCACGTAAATAATAATTTTGTTTAGATATTAATAGAAATCCAGCTGTTTTTTTGTGCGAATGGTATTAAAATCAGGGCCGGATCTGCTATGGGGCGCTCTTGAAACAAGAAAATCAAGTGCCATTTAAAAAAAAACGATTATTTTTGACATCTCATCAAAGATGAAGAAGAATATGGAAGTCTGGGCATTTACGGGGCTGACGACCGTCATAGGCTGATTTAAGTGATCACTTTACACACGTGTAACATTCACCAATTCTACCTATTATTGACAACCAACTACTACTACTCAAATTCTATTTTGAACAAGTATTTGAATACACTAAAAATGTTGTAAAAAAAGCGATAATTTTTAATTTTTCATTGCTCTTGGAATTCTATATTAACGGTTAAACTACTAACTTTGGCCAATATCTGTACCCGACGGATTCTCCAGTTCTTTGGACACGTTGCGCGTGGCAACGAGGATAGCCTGGAACGACTAGTTGTGATCGGTAGCCTGGAGGGAAAGAGAGGGAGAGGAAGATCCCCACACGATGGACCGATCAAATTAAGGCAGCAGTAGACACCTCAGTGGTTGGAGTGCTACGTGCAGCGCAGTCAAGGGATAACTGGAGAAGAGTCATTGCTTCTGCAAGGGTCACAGCCCTCAGCAATGAGGATTAAGACGGAAAAGAAGGTTTGACTACGAAAAAAACAAACAAACTTTGGTAATTTTATAATTACCTACATCAAAAAAAAATCCACCAAGAAATGTCAGTACAAAATTTAAATTGATAATTTTATGTTTTGAATATTGAAAGCATTAACTTTGTGGATCATATTGATATATTATTTCGAGAAATAAAAATACTGTGTTTTGATCCACTCACATTTTTATTTACCAACTAGTTTCGGCAACATCCTGTTGCCCTCTTCAGGGTTTAATTTATGACTAAATTAAACCCTGAAGAGGGCAACAGGTTGTTACCGAAACTGGTTGGTTAATAAAAATGTGAGTGGATCAAAACACAAAGTATTTTTATTTCTCGGAATAATATGATAATTTCAACTTTATACGGATGGGCAACTAGTTAAAAAATGCCCAATTGTATTAATTTCATTTCATTAGATGTAATACTCGTATAAAAATTTAAAGTAAAGATTAAGTTTACTTTATTTTGAAATTATTATAATACATCGAAACTAAAAAAAAACAATGTTCTACGTGTCGTCTCTAACATTTTTATGTTTGTCTTTTTCATCAAACCTCATCACCACCCGATGGTGCAATGGGCACAGCATAAAATAAACGAAAATAAGTATTGGTGATTTAACAATGTAATATTTATTTAATTACCTTTAAGGGCTGATCACATTTCCTTCATGTGTTAACGATCAAGATAACACTGCGTTTATATAATGTAGTGCCCTATGCACCATTGGGTGCGGATAAGGCTTAGAAGAGTAATAATAATAACCGAATATTTCCATTTTTAATTACCATTCATCGTTCACTTTGTGTAATACCACTTTTTTAAACACATAGGGCGTTTGTCCACTACACGGAATTTTACCGTCCGGCACGTCAGTTAGCGTTTTAAAATGATGATTGGCTTAGATTGGCTTGTGCTTTTGTCCATCTTTCTTCGGATCGGTGCGTGAACACGTTGCGCGTAAATTCGATCACGCTAATCTGTCGTAGTCGCTTTCATTTTTCAGAACCGGACTGCCGAATGGTAAAATTCCGGGTAGTGGACAAGGGCCCTTATTCGTAACTGCCGGTTTCGGAAAAATAATTCCATCATCAGGTAATTAAAATAAAATTATTACGATTTAACATTTGTACAAAAATACACCAAGTGAACTATGAATGATAAGGAGAGTGTTATATTACCATACCACAAAGTTACCAATGCTTTTCATTACAAAACAAAAAATATATTTACATTTTTATTCATATAGATGTGTGTGTGTGTGTGCTTCGAAGAATCGTAGGTTCGCTAATAAGTTAAGCGAGTAAGTTAATTGAAAAACAAACAGTCGAGTCGCGTTGGACCATAAATCTGAGAAAAGCAGTCGTGTATGTCGTACGCTGTGAACCGAGTTGGAGAACACACAGTTTTATGAAGTCTAACTTAGTTTATTGCACGCGCATAACTTGAAAGTTTCGCAATAAATTTAATAGAAATTCGAAAGTTGAATGCGATATCCAGCTTTTGTTGCACCTTTTGGCATTTTTCGGAAATACCAATTCGAGTTTATATGTATACCATATTTATCTTATTTTATTACATTATTGATATCTGAACATAGATGAAGATGTCCATGTCAAAAAACTGTTGATATATCGCTCACTCCTTTCAAGAACGTCATAAAACAAAAAACTTGATTTTTAAGGAGAACGTTTTCAAAGTTAAAAAATATAATACAATGTATTAAAAATAAATATCAAGCCACTTACTGAACTTTTTACTGTGTATCTGATCTTTCTAGGTAAAACCTGAAGGTTATTTCTCCATTTGAAAAACATTAAGTTTATGTAAATAAGAAATTAAACGGTGCATTTTCTTCAAAACGCAAAAACAACACTTTCTGCCCTGTAGCAGGTAAGTATTAAGTTAAAAATATGCCGGTTTTGCTGGGATATAGTACATTTTCTGGGTATTCCGAAAACACGCGCAACTGAAAATTGACGATTTTTGATTTATGACGTTCTTGAAAGGAGTGAGCGATATGTTTTAATTAATTGAATTAAAGGCAAAACAAAGGAATGGGTAAATGATCAAGAGTTAATTTTATGAAAATTGTAAAATGTTTATATTCTTAATTTTTCTCTCTTTTATGTGTCTATATTAGGTTAAAAACAATAAAAAATGTATAAAAAAAGAACTCCACCGACAAGACAAACAAGGTGGCTTGGTGGGTCTCTGCAAAAAAAAGTTCTAAATATGTAGAAGTTGTGATTTAAATAAATGTTATATAAATAAAATAAAAAAATCAAACACAGATATATTTGATTAAAAAAACACATAAAAATTTGTATTGTGACAATTGTTTCGCCTAGTTATGGGATTACCAAAAGTTCGTTTAGAAATGCCATTATTAGGCGAAACAATTTTCAGAATATTAATTTTTGTGTTTTTTTTTTAAAGAAAATACAACTTAGTAGACTTAAAAATTCTGTGTTTGATTTGAAAATTAATACATAAATTAAAATGGAGTTCTACAAATTAAACGCCAAATCAATAAATAAACTGTTGATATATTTTTTATCAATAATTTGGACATACTCAAAATATTACAAAGAGTTTCTACTTGATAAAAAGCTTCTTTCATCTCACAATAGATGTTTTTAAGTGAAGTTCTAGTGATTCAAGCACAATGTTTCGAAATTGGATCATATAGAACTTCAAAAAAATTCAGTATTGTGGTTGTCGATCATGGATTGAATTGGTGAATGTTACGTTACACGTGTGTAAAGTGATCACTTAAACCAGCTTATGACGGTCGTAAGCACCGTAAATGCCCAGATTTGAGATGTTGAGATGTCAAAAAATAATATGAATCGGACATATCGCTCACTCCATTCAGGAACGTCATAAATCAAAAATCGACAATTTTCAGTTGTGCATGTTTTCGGAATGCCTAGAAAATGTACTATATTCCAGCAAAAGATGCATATTTTAAACTTAATATTTACCCGCTACAGGGCAGAAAGTGTTGTTTTTGCATTTTGAAGAAAAGGTAATGTTTTATTATTTTTTTAAATATACTAAATATTTTTCAAATGGAGAAAATCCCTTAGGTTTTACCTAAAAAGATCTGTTGCACAGTAAAAAGTTCAATAAGTGGCTTGATATTTATTTTGAATACATTGTATTATATTTTAAAACTTTAAAAACGTTCTTCTGAAAAATCAAGTTTTTTGATTTATAACGTTCTTGAAAGGAGTGAGCGATATGTCATAAATAAACCAATTAAAATGTTATGAATATTCACATATTAATAATTGTAAAATGTGCCCTCGGTGCTAGAAAATTAGGACGGAAAAATTGGGGTATATATTTACAAATTTGTTCTTCTTCCTCCTTATGGATCCTCGGATCTGTTTGTTCCGTTATCCTTCTCTTGTGATTTGGACTACCAGCTGCCACACCATCGCTTTGAAGGTCTTCCACGTAGTCTTCTTCTGTCTGGGTTCTCTTGAAGAACGTTTCGGGCCAAAAATGGCGTTGTAACCGTATTATTTTTACCTTTCTTCATATTTGATGCTCTTCCTGTGAACTTTAGAGGCTTGAATGGATCTTTGTCAGACGGGAGGAATATCTAATTTAACAAACTCAACCTATAAAGGATTGTATTAGACTCGTGCAGTGTTTATAACAGCCGATATAATTCATATTTTCATTAATCATTTTCTTTTTGTAAAAGTGACTTCGAAAAATCGTTATTTTCTGAAGTTGGCAATGAATGACGTCACAGAAACGATGGACTTATTTTAATAATGGTGTCATTGTTAAATCATTGGCGGCCCTATTTGTTGATGTCTATGGTCCACCCTCCAACCTCCCCCTCCCCTCATATTTGTAAAACACAAATGGTAGTGTAATGTTAGACAAACAATCCATACTATTACAGCTCTATAAACCATAGACAATAAACCATATGACGTCATAAAACGTTCGATGACGGAAATTTGATGACGTATGCGAACGCACGTTTTTCGTTTTATTCAAATATCTAAAGTTTAAACTTTAATATCTCCCTTAGTTCCCTACTGATTTCAATAAGAATGTTATCGATAGTCTTGTGATTTTTCATATTAATTTATTATTCATCCTGATAAAGACCTATTATTCACCTGTAGGGTTGAAATAAATAAAAATTAACAAATAAATAAGCAGTGCATTTGTAGTTAAAAATTTTGAAAATAACACTTCATAGCACCTTCTGTCTAAAATTTCAGGCGACCACGTTGTTCGGCGTTAAACGAAACGCTAAAAAAGATATTTCTTCCATGAACTTTTCAAATGATTTCATAAAAAATAAATTGAAATATACATTTGAGATTGGTGGCACAAAAGAAAATTTCAAAGGTTATTTATTCTTGATAAGTGGCATCAAAATTACAAGATATTTCTTACGATTTTTCCAAATTAAAAAAGTTTAATAAGCCGCCATGAAAGTGAGCGATATTTTTGAGAAAACATTTCTTTTGAAGTGTAATTTCTATCATATTTATTTTCCCGCTCGAAAAAAATCTACCGGAAAACATCCCTCAATAAATAAGAAAAAGTAAAAACTTTTTTCCGAGTTTAACACTGCGGAAAGCTTCTATATCATTTTTAATGCGTAAATTATTCGTAATAGATTTATCGAAGTAGTACTAGAGTTAAAAAAGTAAGTATATTAAGCCTTACAGGGGAACCTTAACTAGCAGTGCACAAACGAGTCTTGGTTCCAACCCTAATGTATGGTAGGGAAGCATGGAGCAAAAGAAGGATTGTGGTAGAGATTGACAATTTAAAAATAAGAATATAACTTAAAAATTAATATAAACCGAGGAAAAGTGACTGAACACTGAATTTCGATTGAGTGACCAAAAAAGCAAGGAGTAAGTAACCTTATGACTAACTGACGAGTAACTTATAACTATGAGGTACATTTACATATCGCTCACTCCTTTTAACAACATCATATTTCAGAAAACTTGATTTTTCAGGAGATCGTTTTTAAAGTTTAAAAATATAATAAAGTGTAGTAAAAATAAATATCAAGCCACTTATTGAACTTTTTACTGTGCAACAGATCTTTTTAGGTAAAACCTGAATGTTTTTTCTCCATTTGAAAAATATTTACTTTATTTAAAAAAATTTTTGAACAATACCTTTTCTTCCAAATGCAAGAACAACACTTTCTGACCTGTAGCGGGTAAATATTAAGTTAAAAATATGCCGCTTTTGCTGGGATATAGTACATTTTAAGGCACTCCAAAAACACGTACAACTGAAAATAGTCGATTTTTGATATATGACGTTGTTGAAAGGAGTGAGCGATATGTGGTGTGGTATTTTTTGTTTGGGTATTTTTGCCATTTACTGTCTTCTTCCTCTTCTTTTTCTGCTTGGTGTAGGCCTTGTGGCCTGTTTTTACGAGGGATTTGCCTCCTGCGGTGTTGATTCCCAACTGTCAATCTATCTCTTTGGTGCCTACTTCGGGGTTGGCTGTGCAGTGCAATGTGGGGGAGTCTGGATGGTTCCATTGAAAAATGTTCCCTTGATTAGTAAGATTCTGGAACGAATTATGCTCATTATAAAAGGTTCCACTGTATTTTTTTTTAATCATAAACTGTGTTATCTATAAATGCTCCATGATTACCTCATCAGATGGTGTTCCTCTACAACACTTAGCGTAAGTAATGAGTTTAGAATCCAGCATCCATCTGTCTCTGGGCAAACCCGCTTCGTATTACCTGTGTCGCGTGTTCCTTGTACCGTATATACTCGTATAACGACATCTAAAACTGAGCAATTAATTCGAATGTAACGGCCCATTATGTTGCGCTTCGGTTCTATTATTTCGCTACATTTAAAGTAACAGGCTGCGCGCGCACCCAAAGAGAGCTTTGCTGAGGCCAGTTTTTAAAAGCTCTTTTGTTAATTTTGTAAAAATCTAGTTCAGTGGATGAAAACGAATCTTTGAAACAAATTACAGAATAATCTTAATATACTTTTCAACAATGTTTTCAAAGTAATAATAAAACCCTTATCCGCACCCCAATGATGCATAGGGCACTGCGTCATATAAACGCAGTGTTATCGATCGTTTACACATGAAGGAAAGGTGATCAGCCCTCCGCTTCAGGTACCAGTCCAGGGTAATATTTAATAAATATGACAGTGAAAAACTCACTTATATTTATTTTACCTCCCTTGGGAATCGAACCCGGGACCTCCAGAACGGTAGCCGAGCGTGCTGACCATTACACTACGGAGGCGGACAAAGTAAGGGACCAATTATTTAAAGCGTGTTTTTGTGGTGAATAACAATATGTGAATCAGAATATAAATGTCTACATAACTAATTAACGACTACGTCACTTCCCGTAAGGATAGGCACTAAGAATTTGAGAGAAGAAGTATTTGCAAACAATCTACGCCTCTTCCACATTCATGCATCTCCTTATACATGTCCGCCAATCATTAAGACTTTTGACCTCATCACTTTCAAGTGAAGTTCCAATTTGAAATACTTGATTATGCCAAGTTTTCCTCGGTCTTCGACTGATTATTCCCTGCCTCTTTACCTGTCAAAAAGTGTTTTTTTTTACTGTTATATTGATCATTCTGCCTTCATGTAGTTAACGATCAATGTAACACTGCGTCAGTGCGATGTAGTGTCTTAATACTATTTTGTGCGGAAAAGTACTCAAAGTAGAATAAATCGATAGAAGAGATTAAGACTTTTAGACTAATTTAAAAAAAAAATTAATAATTGATTTAGCAGTTGTTTTATGGTAATTTTTTTACATTTTAAATGTAAGTTAAACTTGGTAAATATCACGGTATTTACCAATGGTATTTACCAAGTAAAATTTAATAATTATAATAATAATAAGGGAATACCTTTTTATTAATAATTTAAGTTGCACAGATTTGTGAACAAGTATTTGGACACACCAATGTTGTTAATAAATTTACTGGTCAAATTACAATATAAAATAATAAAATTGAAAGGATATTTTCCAGCGTTTCTCATTTCGCTCACTCCTTTCAAGAACGTCATAAATAAAAACTCGTCAATTTTGAGTTGTGCATGTTTTCGGAATGTCCCAGAAAATGTACTATATCCTAGCAAAAGAGGCATATTTTAAACTTAATATTTACCCGCTACAGGGCAGAAAATGTTATTTTTGCATTTTGAAGAAAACATATTGTTTGTTTTTTTTTTAAATACTAAATATTTTTCAAATGGATAAAAAATATCCAGGTTTTACCTAAAAAGATCTGTTGCACAGTAAAAAGTTCAATAAGTAGCTTGATAGTTATTTTTAACACATTGTGTTATATTTTTAAACTTTAAAAACGTTCTCCTGAAAAATCAAGTTTTTTGATTTATGACGTTCTTGAACGGAGTGAGCGAAATATGTGATTAGAATCTAGGATTTGGACCTCACATACAAATGAAAAAGTTACTGCTTTATAAAAAGTTTCTTTCATCTCACCAATAAGTTTAACTCTGTAAGTACCTCGGTTAAAGTTAAATGTAAAAAAAATATGTATTTAATACAATGAATAAACTAAATGCTTAGATTCGTGATGAGAAACGAGAGACATCGTTAATTTTCACGTGACACTAAATATATTCATTTGAAAAACCCATCCCCTTTCGAGGAAAATACCCCTAAAGAGAAGGAAAACACACTCGAAAGGCTGTACACAGATCTGACAGTGTTCAACCGGAAGTCGCGCCGGGAGGTTGTTATTCAGTATACAACCACTCTGTAACGGAAACGACGTGTTTTCAGGAATACGAATAACTGAAAAAAACTTTCAGAATAAAGTCCTGAAAAGTGCGTAATTATACAATAGTTTGAACGGGGTTATTTATTGATACCATTGTCGCAGTTAGCTTGTATTGTGCGTTAATTTATTGTTTAATTTTGTTATTTGAATTATTTTAAGAAAGCAAAACTCGTTAGAAATAGGAAAATTTTAATATATTATGGTTCTTGTGGACATCAAAAATATATAAATTCCACAATGGTTTATTTTAAGTTTCTTATTTATATATATTACATATACATAATTGATTTTACTGACACGACTTAATATTTTAAATAACGGATACTTTAAATGGATACGTTTATCTGCAATGATATGGAATCAAGACTGATCGATGTTTTTATTCACACAATCAAATTTGTACACTTAATGGAACTGAAAATCGTAACTGAAAATCGTAACCGAATTAACAATCGACTTATTTAAAGAAATTGTTATTTAATTACTTCACCCATATCAACTGCATTACGTTAAGCTATTGGGAACTTTTTGTTATGTGGCCGAAACACAAAGATATTTTTTTGTGAACAATTCTCGGAAGAAAATAAAATAAAACCGTGTTTAATTCCGCGTTAAGGTAAGACTGAAATCCCTTAGGAGTTTTGGAAAATACGAGCATAAACGAAGGTGTTTTTTTTTTCCTGAAACTAACACTTGAAGGTGTAGAAAGTCTGAAATATTAAATTGGTCAAATTTCGACTGTGTGGTCTAGTGGACAGCGCTTTAGGTTTAACGTTTTATTGAATACAGCCCGAGGAAAAAAATAACTCCTTCCTAAAATGAAACAACAAAATATTTTTATTATTTTTTTTTTACTTGATTAGATCAGTGACTGTGTAACGATGAAATCCGGTCACTGGTCAAATGGAATAAACGTGGAAAACTTAACTCATAATTAAACTACATTCCATTACCAAAAACTAAATCCTAAATGTTATTTGCATTTATTAATGTTTTTAATGTTTTATAATTTTAAAAACCCTGATGATGACAAGGTTCTTGTCGAAACCGGTAGGTTAAAGTGTACTAATAATAAAAAAAAAACAAAGTTGTTTCATTTTATAAAGTTCATAAAATGTGCCACAAAGTATTTGCGAAAAACATTCAAGAAAAGTGGAAAAAGTTAAATAGTTTATATTTTATTACATAACATATATAGTTTTACTTAGAAATAAGTTTAATTTTTTAAAATTATACTCATTTTTAAAACTCTACTATTAAAAGTCAATCTAGGTAGAAAAGTGATTTATTTTTTGTAAATGCAGTTAATTGGTAGAATTTAATTTTTTATTTTTTGGGTAATGTATCCATAATAAAACAAAATTGAATTCCACTTATATTTTAATATATACGATGACAATGTCTAATCAAGACATTATAAAACTGTAGTACGAAACGCGTGATATTATATATTATTGGATATATTGAAAATAAAAGTGGAATTCGATCCAATTATTTTGTTTTATTTTGGGTACATTACACAAAAAGGAATAGTGAATGAAGTGATAACTTGTATGAAGTGATTACTTAAATCAGACTTTTATACTTTTTCTCATCTATGGAGAGATATGGGAGCAACATTATAGGAAAAAACTGCCACAAACGTTATAAAGGAAAACCTTATATGAATGTACGTTATAGGGGGGTTTACTGTACATATTCATTCAAACCCTTTTCCGCACCCCAATGGTGCATACGGCACTGCATTATAAACACAGTGTTATCTTGATCGTTAACACACGAAGGAAAGGTGATCAGCCTTTCGCTTCAGGTCAGGGTAATAATACCAGTCCAGGGTAATATTGAATAAATATTAGAGTGAAAAAATTACTTTTATTTATTTGACCCCCCCCTGGGAATCGAACCACTGTACATATATACTTATTATTATTATTATTATTATTTATTATTTTATATAACAAAAGGTAAGCCGTCATGTGGATATGGGGTGGAAATAATAATTATCGGTCATTTTAATACATGTATTTTCCTGCTACACAAAAGTTGAACACGGTCAAAGTAACTGTAGGTAGTCATCTGAAAAATAATTCGTTCAAACTGCTCACCTATTTCGACCCTTATCTCTTTTGAAGGGATGATTACACACCCTAGTTAAGGAATATTACATCTCCAAAATAGAAGTTACGGATAAATGGACTTGATATTTCAATTCTCAAAGCTTCGTCGTAAAAAATGTTAATTTTTTTACATGTAGCAAATACTTTAATATATTTAAACAACTAGTAAATAATAATATATATTTTTTTTTAAAAGGCATAATTTTATAAGTAGACTAGATGTACCTGGCGAAGCGTTGTTTTGGCTCTGTCTGGTAAATAGAAGAGAAAGAAAATGAAAAGCACCCATTTATAATTTTCACAATGCTTGTGAATCAATGAAAGTATTAAAAAAAAAATGAAACAATAATGCAAAGAAAAAAAAATTGAGAAAAAGTTGTAGCAGCTGTAAAGAAGTATGCTTTCTGCCATAATCAATGTATATAATTGCGTGTGTTGCTGTTTCATAATTGGCGCTTACATTGCTGTCAAAAATACCGTTGGAAAAAAAAAACAAATTTTTATCCGTATGTCTGGTAAAAACACCTATAAAAATGTTGTATAAGAATTTTAAAGTGAAAAAAAAGCAGGGGAAGACCGAGGAAAAATTGGTACAATCAGGTATGTCAAATACTTAAAAGCGGCCGGGTCAGGAGTCGATAATAATCGTCGAGTATGTATGAGGAGATTCATGAATGTAGAAGAGGCGAAGAATGTTTACAAAGACATTAAAGAATGTTTACAAAGACATTAACTCCATTAAGGAGTGGTGTGACGTTCGATTCTCTCTGCCTACCCCTGCGGGGAAGCGGCGTGATGGTTACTTAGTTAGTTAGTTAAAAGCTCGTTTTTTTAAATCTTAAACCTCCACAAGTTATAAATAGATTACAGTAAAACCTTGATATAACGGACCTCTATTTAAAAAAACTATGGATATAACGGACGTAAAAGCAGATAAAACGTAAAAAAATAAAAACATTCACTTAATATTACATACTTAAATTCAAATGTCACCGCATGTTGAAAATTTTTAGCGGCCTTTATACGAGTAATCCAACATTATATCTCAAAACTTCAAAATTGCAAACAAAACTTGATTCCTTTTACAAAATAGGATTACAGAAAGCAAGCGCGTCAATATCAAACAGCAACGTCACTTCTCAACGAGTGTCCGAGGGCATTAAATGAATTTTTTATTGCGTTCTGTATTTATTTAATTATTTTATAATTTATTTATTTATTTTCTCAAAACATGTTACATACATAAGTCATATATATATATATATACAATATTCCCGATGTGTAATTTCTATTTCTCATTTCGGGACATGGAATTAAGGTTAACAAGACAAATAAAATACTCACATACTAATATAAGAGTTTCTGCTTAATAAAAAGCTTCTTTACATCTCACCGTATCTCACTTTATGTCCGCCTCCGTAGTGTAATGGTCAGCACGCTCGGCTACCGTTCTGGAGGTCTCGGGTTCGATTCCCACGGGGGGTAAAATAAATATAAGTGATTTTTTCACTGTAATATTTTTTCAATATTACCCTGGACTGGTGCCTGAAGCGGAGGGCTGATCACCTTTCCTTCGTGTGTAAACGATCAAGATAACACTGTGTTCATATGAAGCAGTGCCCTATGCAACATTGGGGTGCGGATGAGGGTTTTGTTATTATTATTACATCTCACCAATAGATGTCTCTAGTGAAGTTCTAGTGATTCAAGATCAAGGTTTCTAAATTGGTTCATATATATATGTAGAACTTCCAAGAATTTGAGTAGTGTGGTTGTCAATAATGGGTAGAATTGGTGAATGTTACACGTGTGTAAAGTGATCACTTAAACCAGCCTATGACGGTCGTCAGCCCCGTAAATGCCCAGACTTCCATATTCTTCTTCATCTTTGATGAGATGTCAAAAAATATTATGAAGACAAATAACGTTACAAAAAAGATTTAAAAAAATAACCAAAACTAATACATGGAAAAATATAAAAACAATAAACAGGTATAATAAATAGGCATAAGAAGCATATTAATTGTTGATTTTTATTTAAATCCAGGGTTAATATTTTTTTTTAAAATTATATGGAGTTTTTACTGTACTTTGAAATTTGGGCACATCACATTACATTTGAATACTATTTGAATTTATTAATTTTAATTAAATTAGGAATATTTATTAAGTATACTGAATTTTGATTAAATCACTAATAAATTTAAAATAAACCGTATACTAAATAGCTCAAGTACAAATTGTAAATTTAATTAAATTGATAAGTCATCTAGAATGTAGAAGCTTCCAGATTCAATTAAAGTTTTGTTTCCAAACTAAAAGTAGCCCAAAATATTAAACTAAGGGTACTCTAGCCAAGGTACAAAACGTAATACGAGTATTACGTACGCAGCTTCTGGTAATGTAAGGCTATTCCGCAACTACAGCTTAGTTATTTTTCTCTGTCACTAATTTTATTCTAAACATTGTGAGTGTGTCCAAATCCTCGTTCAAAAATCCTGGTTTCAAAAATCTCAACGCAGATGAAGAAGAAGATGGATGCCTTATCTTTTATGTAATCATTTTTGGACATTCTATAATCGTCTATATCGTTAATTTTGAGTTGTGCATGTTTTCGTAATGCCCAGAAAATGTACTATAACCCAGCAAAAGAGGCATATTTTTAACTTAATATTTACCCGCTACAGGGCAGAAAGTGTTATTTTTACATTTTGAAGAAAAGGTTGACGTCACCCACCTTATCAAGCTGATATACCTTGGGAATATAGAAAGGGGGGTAGGGAGATGAAAGAAAATTCTGCACAAAAAATATACTTAAATTGATTTAATTAAAAATATAAAAATTATACGAAAGTGACTTTAACTTAAACTAATCTTATCTGCTATCTTAAATTAGCTTAAAATTAATTAATCCTATCTTAAATTAAACTTATTCTAACCTTTGGTGGAAAAGATGCGCCATGATGCTGGTGTGGCCGTGATCCTTTGTGAAAAAGCTGCGCCGTTGGATGCTGGGATGAGGTTCTTCTTATGACGGGCCGCCGTGCGATGATTCTTGCTTCTTATCTTCTTCTTCTCCTAGTAGAGCTTCAGCTCTTAATTTGAGGCTTATGACCCGGCGTGGGTCTGCTTTTGATACTCCGGATGAGTAAATCCCTTTTTTCTATCTTCTCTCTCCCTGCGTAGAGCTCCCGCTCTTCTCCTCACTTAAGTCTTAAAACCTGGTGTAGGTATGCTCCTTCTAACTGATTTCTCCCGACTGCTCGATCCCCCTGATCTCTCCCGACTGCTCCTTCCAACTCCTCGATCCCACTGATTTCCCGAAAATAGTGCCCTTCCAACTGACTATTCCGACCAGTCCGACTGGTCGGTCTTCTCTGATCCGACGGATCCCTTCCAACTGATCCTTCTAATTGTTGGCTTCTAAGTCCCCGGCTTCCAAGTGATATTTCCGACCAGTCCGACTGGTCGGTCTTTCCTTTTACGACTGATTCCTCCCAACTGATCCTTCCAACTGTTGGCTTCTAAGAGATCGATCCCACTGATTTCTTCCCGTTATATTCGGTTTCTCTCCTTGAAGATCACGCCCTCGAAACCATTTTTCATTGGCTGACGGTGCGCTTGTTTCCACCCCCAAAATTTTCAACGTCTAGACATCAATTAGCCTTAATTTTATTTATAATATAATAAAGAATGCTCTTAGGATAAATGACCGCCGGCAAACATCTATTATCCCTCAAAGGCCAGCGGGTTGGCGACAGTTTTTTTATGATTCAAACCTTTTAAATACATTTTAGTTTTATGACAGGTAAATTATAAAAGGTCGGGGCCATAAAAAATATTTGCGCGCACAGAAAAATTTTTTACCTAAGACTAATTAAATTAAACGATTGATAATTGATTATTTTTGCCAGGCTAGAGGAGAAACGTGGTTTCACCACGTCAAGGTATTGTTTAATTATTTTTTTAAATATACTAAATATTTTTCAAATGGAGAAAAAATATTCAGGTTTTACCTAAAAAGATCTGTTGCACAGTAAAAAGTTAAATAAGTGGCTTGATATTTATTTTTAATACATTGTATTTTATGTTTAAACTTTAACAACGTTCTCTTGAAAAATCAAGTTTTTTGATTTATGACATTCTTGAAAGGAGTGATCGACATGTCCAAATACTTAACTCCATTAAAGTGTTTTTTTTTACTTCTCGATAGACGAAGTCTGGGTTTTTACAGGGCTTATGACCTATTATAGGTTAAAGGCTGTCAAGAATTTTATATATTATGTGTACATTTATATGATTCGTAAGTTGCCTCATGTGCGAGTTTGCGGCAGTTTCTATTGTTATCAAGTCTACCTTAAATGTTATGAATAAAATTATTAGCCAAATTAAAATCACATTAAAATTGGAAATCATGTTTTGAGGCGTCTCCCAGTATGTAATATAATTCGGCAAGGGTCTCTGCTAAATAAGGCTTTCTCAAATCAACCAAAGATACTGGCGAAAACTCTCACATAAATTCATATATATAGATGTAGATAGTTTAATATCTCCGATTATGCTTTTAATTTTACTGAGCGTAGGAGAATGGTACTAAGAACGCGAGCACAAAATGTTATATTTACGTATTATTTTTTGACATCTCATCAAAGATGAAGAAGAATATGGAAATCTGGGCAATTACGGGGCTGACGACCGTCATAGGCTGGTTTGAGTGACCACTTTACACACGTGTAACATTCACCATTTCTACCCATTATTGACAACCACACTACTTAAATTCTTGGAAGTTCTATATATATGAACCAATTTTGAAACATTATTCTTGAATCACTAGAACTTCACTAGAGACATCTATTGGTGAGATGAAAAGAAGCTTTTTATTGAACAGAGACTCTTTTATTAGTATGTGAGGTCCGAATCCTGGATTATAATCACACACATGACAAACGCCAGATAATATCATTTTCATTTTTATTATTTAAGCTTTTAATTTGACAAGATAATTTATTTACAACATTTTGAACGAGTCCAAATATTTATTCACAAAATCTGTAACTGGAGATAACCCAGATTTTTTTAACAAGTATTTAGACACGCTAAAACACAAGCATTTAGACACACTTTCGTCCGCCTCCGTAGTGTAATTGTCAACACGCTCGGCTACCGTTCTGGAGGTCCCGGGTTCGATTCCCAAGGGGGGTAAAATAAATATAAGTGATTTTTTCACTGTAATATTTATTCAATATTTCCATGGACTGGTACCTGAAGCGGAGGGCTGATCACCTTTCCTTCATGTGTAAACGATTAAGATAACACTGCCTTAATATGACACAGTGCCCTATGCACCATTGGGGTGCGGATAAGGGTTTTTTTTTTTTTTTAGACACTAATTTTTTTTATATTTATGAGTTATTTCTATCAAACTTTTAACGTACTCCCATGTTGGTAGAGAATAAATACCCCCAGTATAAGGGAGCGTGAGTTTGAAGATATTTATTTCAGGAAAAACCAAACTCCAATATGTACAGGGGAGGGTAGTAAGTTATAAACCTTGCGGGCGGCCTGGCCACCGCTTGCCATGATTGATTTATAAATCCTGAGCTTATAAAATAATGAGTGGGTGTTACAAATGGTTACACGATTGTTATAAATATATTGTAACCATACGTTCTATGAGTGGAACGAATCTCTAAACGACAGGTCAATAGCGATGGTGAAAATCGCTAGAATTGCTATTAGTTCTCTCTCTTACTCTCTCTTAATATAAACGTATAAATATAAACATATAAATTATAAGTAAAATACTTGTTTTTTTTACGATTTGAGTATTATATTTTAACGACTAGTTTTGGAAGTTACAAATGCTTCCATCTGCAGGTTTAAATTTAAACCCGCAGATAAAAGTATTTGGTAAAAAACAAGCGTTTTAATTTTTTAAAATCATATCTCACCACAAATTGAATGCCGCAAAAACATGTTTTTATATGCAAACATTTTTATTCCGAGTTCATAGTGTAGTGATTACCACGTTTAACTATCATACTAGAGGTCCAGGGTTCGATTGCCTGGAGAGTCAAAACAATATTAATAATTTTTACTTATTTAATTTTATTTAATATTAAATTAATATTTCCCTGGGTGGTCAAGGGACGAAAGGTGATCAGCCCTGCGCTGAAGTAGGTGCCTGAAGTGCAGGGCTGATCACCTTCGTTTATGTATTTAACAATAAAGCTATAATTTTTTCGCTAAAAATGACAATAATCACACTTGAAGGAAATTAAATTATGAGAGATGTAGTTCAACGATTGAAAATAAAAGATGAAAAAAAAATCCTAAAAAATTTAGAAAATACCTATAAAATCCAGAATTCGGACCTAACATACAAATGAAAGAGTTTATGATTAATTAAAAGCTTGCCTCATCTCACCATAGATATCTCTCGTGAAATCTATTGAATTCAAGTAATGCGTTTCGAGTTTTATCAATATATCTAGACGTTCCAAGAATTTGAATAGTAGGGTTGTCAATAATGGGTAGAATTGGTGAATGTTACACGTGTGTAAGGTGATCACTTAAACCAGCCTATGGCGGTCGTAATTCCTACAAATGCCCATACTTCCATATTCTTTTTCATCTATTTTGAGATGTCTATAAAAAATATGGTAACCTTAGTTAAGTGGTAATAGAAGTAAAAAAAACTGACTGTATTTTAGAAACTAACCACTCATTTGACTCTCATACGCTTAAATTATTACACTCTGTTACAAATAAAGGTCAAGTCATGAATAATTTAGAAAATTTAGAAATACATAAAAATTTAAATTCAGATAAAACAATAATTAATAATATACTGTTTCAAAATACGTCACCATTATTATCAATGTTTCCTTTTACAAAAAATGTTGTTCCTTAACCCCCCCACCTATATTTATTAATCTATATATACACCTAAATATATTTTTATTCGTTAGTTATAATTTGTACCAGAAGATGAAAATAATTGTCGTTTTCGAAACTAGTCGTAAATAAAATAAAACTCGATTAAGTGGATTATTCAAGTGTTTAATTTTAATAAAACAATATAATTTAGGTCATAGTAAAGGGCACTGGCAAGAATACAATAGGTATTATAAGAACTAGAATAATAGTGTAAATATGAAATACAAAAATACTCGACTAAAATACCGCGCATTTTTAAGAACGTGACGTCATCATTCCGCCATGTTTTGCAATATCGGCTAATTGTGATAGTAAAACGTAACGTAACATCGGATTCAAAGTATGTTTTCCGAATAGTAAACGTGAAATCGATGAAAAGTAACACGTATTTTCATCACTGCTCTATTGTTAAGCCCATAGTCAATTAAGTTTTATTGTTATTTCACCCGTTGAATATGGATTACTGGTATATTCACCCTTTATTACTGTAGAAAATGGTCGGAAGAGGACTCAGGGCAAAAATGAACTCTGTTTTCTCATAAATAATCCAGTCTAAGAATAAATCCACAAAATTCAACGCACAGAACTACCATGCGGTATAAATGAATTATGTATTTTGAACAATGCAAGATCAGCTATTGCAAATTGAGGAAAAATGTCTCTTGAGTAAAGATATGAGGTTTTGGCTTGTAAATAATTTTTTAGGTACTTTATTTCAAAAACGAAAAAATGGCTTTATACTTTTTTGTACTGATTTTTCATAATTCGATTCATAATTTCATATGAAAGCATTGCTTTTTGTTTATTTTTTTTTATGAAAATTTAAGTGATATATCGATTAAATATGTGGTATTCGATTCCCAGGGGGGGGGGTAAAAAAAATATGAGAGATGTTTTCACTTAAATATTTATTCAATATTACCCTGGTCTGGTACCTGAAGCGGAGGGCTGATCACCGCTGACTTTATGTAATTAACGATCAAGTTAACACTGCGTCACTACGATGCAGTACGCTTTGCTTCATTGGGTGCGGAGAAGAGTTACTAAAACTAACTAACTTTATCGATTATCCAGCCTTAACGAACAAGATAATACTGCTTCTATACGACGCAGTGACCTTTGCACCATTGGGTGCCGATAAGAGGAAGAAAAAGAATTAAAAAGCAAAAAGTTGTTCTTTCGTTAAAATAAACAATAAAAAAAGTACTAATGACGTTTTTCAAATACAGAATTCAAGTACCTACCTTAATAGCCACTTAATATAAAGTTCTTATGCGTGTCGCTTATTTGCGGTTGATAAAAAATACCTTAAACTTTCCATGAGTATGGACGTAAATGAACGTCGGTGCGAATTTTTCTCAAAGGAGTATCTACGCATCAACGTTAATGAACGTCGAAGTCAGTTACAAATCTGTCATTTGGTATGATGTAATGTCTTTAAGAACAGTGTCCGTCGATGGTTGCTTCTCGTTGGAAGGGACAAGGTAGAAAGTGAATTAATTAAAGTCCAGGTGTAATTATTTTATTGTGAAACCTTTGTACTGTAAATTTTTACTGTATGTATGTATATAATCTAGTAAAAAAAACAATTAATAATAAAATAAAATATGGCAAAACATATAGCAAATTAGTATACATTAATATACATATGGCAAAAAAATATGTATCTATGAAATAAAAAAAATATATTACAATGATTAAAGAAAACACTTGTTTTTTACCACTTGAGTTTTATTTTATTTTATTATACAGACCTGAATGGTGGAAGTTTAACTTCTGAAACATGTAGTCTATAATGAAACTCAAGTGGTAAAAAATAAGTGTTTTCCTTAATCATTGTAACATGTCTTACCACAAAGTTAATGCCGAAACAATGAATAAAAAAATATATAATAAACAAATATAAACGGTTATGACATCTGTGGATATTTGTATTTAACTTTGTCATAAAATAAAATTTAGAGATGGTAAGATTTATTTAAATTATTAAACATAATTTCTATCTTTATAATACCAAGATTTTATTTAAAAAACCCAAAAAAACCCACTCCCCAGGGAAGTCAGACATCAATTATTTTACTCCTGGAAAGGATAATTTATTTTATATTATTAAACCGAATTTTTTTTTAAATATTTTATTTGACACCGGATTTGATCAAATTATGCTGTCTTAAAAAATATCATAAAATTAACTTTCTTCTTAATTTTTCCAATTAAGTTTCGTATCTAACCTTTTATTAAAACACTAATTTGTAATAATTACCTTTTATAAATTTTACAATGGAACGTCCATACATTTTTAATCAATTCATTAAATTTTCTGGGTAGGTACTTACTTATACTTATAAAAGGTTCTTACTCATATCGATTTATGGGAGAATCGTGTGGATTATAAAATTTTAAATTCATTGCCTTGTCCACTTACTAGATGAAATAATTTATTAAGTGGGACCAATGAAATAGGGGCGTCATCTACGTTCTAAAACTTACCCCTATTTCAAACATTTAAGGTAGGTTACTAAAGTTTCATGAGCTGTAAAGAACTACGTAGCCAAATAACTGTGAAGGTAAAGGGTGGAATACCATGCTTCTATCAGCAATGAAGTTCATTATATCATACCGACTCGGTATTTAAAATTAATTTGAACGCAGGCAGCTCTGTTTGTTTACGCTCATAAAAAGCCAATTTTTACTAACTGTAATTTTATTCAAACATAATGCTTTTGTCCGTTCAAGGAATGTCAGTTTGATAATTGTTTTATTATAACAGCAAATCGTTGCGATTTTTTTTAAATTCCTATTCAATATGTCCGCCTCCGTAGTGTAGTGGTCAGCACGCTCGGCTACCGTTCTGGAGGACCCGGGTTCGATTCCCAGGGGGGGGTAAGAATAAATATGAGTGATTTTTTCACTGTAATATTTATTCAATATTACCCTGGACTGGTACTTGAAGCGGAGGACTGATCACCTTTCCTTCATGTATAAACGATCAAGATAACACTGCGTTTATATGACGCAGTGCCCTATGCACCATTGGGGTGCGGATAAGGGTCTTATTATTATTATTATTATTCAATATGAGAATTAAAAATATCGTTTATCGTTTCGAAAATATGAAATATCTATTGTACAGTAAACAATTAGATTTTTATCATCTTTTCGACAGAATGAAGATAATGGTATACTCTTAAATATACAATTCAGTGCGCACACGTGTTTTCTGCGCACATTTTTTAAAAGAAATATACAATTTTAGATATCTTTCAAGCTATATATTTAATATATATTTAAAAGGCTAGTTTATTTGTATGGGTCAATATCTTAGTAAACTTCTGATAGTAATGAAGATTTCTACCTTATCCCGCTATTTAAAATGTATGGACATATAAAGTTTATAGGGATTAAGGGATTTTTAGGGTAAAGTTTATAGGGAAAATAAGAGAAAAAAACCACTAAGTATGTGAAATTTTTGAGTTATTAAAATACTGTTAAATTGCTTAAAATAAACATAGCGAATCGCACTAGTTGAGGTTTTGAGATAGGAGATGAGAGGATTAAAAAAATAAAAGAAAAAAAGTTGTATAAGATCACTTTTGGGTTTATTAATCTAATAAAATAAACAAGACTTTAAGACAAGTTTGTTAATTTAATAAAGTAAGGAACATCTGATAGTTCTAAAAAGTAGTCGTGTTTACATTATTAAACTAAACAAATCGACGAAATATAAACGCTTAGTATTTTATTTTTTTATTTTTATATTAAAATAAAAGATAATGCTAAATCAATACAAAAAAAGAGTTCATGACATGATATACCATTTTAAAGTAAAGATGCGTTTTTTTGTGGCAGAGATTTTCATAATTCGTTCCGAACGGAAAAAGTATCATTGAAGAACGTTGTAGTTAGTCGAAGACTGGAAAAAATGGAAGCGAAGCGACCAGAATGGCACATAACATTGTCAACAAAATGTTTAGCCAAATCAATAATGTTATAAAGTAGTAAGATATTAGCTCACAAGTTGTCATTCGGAGTTGACGTATTCGCTACGCAATGCACAATAAAAACAACATTTATGAGTTTTTTCCCGTTTTTTAAATTATATTTTAAAATCATATTTTTTAAATTATTTTTTGACATCTCATCAAAGATGAATAAAAATATGGAAGTCTAGGCATTAACGAGGCTGACGACCGTCATAGGCTGGTTTAAGTGATAACTTTACACACGTGTAACATTCACCAATTCTACCCATTATTGACAACCACACTACACAAATTCTTGGAAGTTCTATGTATATGAACCAATTTTTAAACATTATTCTTGAATCACTAGAACTTCACTATTATTTTTTAAAGCATATTTTCATATGGTGTACGGAGTGCGTGGAAGTTTTTGAAGGAAAGGAAAGGAAGGGTAATTAACTATGAGTATTTCAAAGTTTTAGAATTAAGTAAATAAACTCTGATGAAAACAAGGTTCTTGTCGAAACCGGTTGAATGAAGTGTACCAATAAAAAGTGGTTAAAACAAAGTTTTATTTTATAAAGTTTAGTAAGATAGTTGTTATTTTTTATTGATATTTGAGAAATAAGTAATTCGAAAGGAAATAGCATTATTCTTAGCGGGAAAAAGAAGTTTGGGGCAAGAAATTACAAAAATAGACCTTTCTACCGAATGAAAAAAGGGAAAAAAATTAAATAGTTTTGTATGAAAGAACAGCTCAGAAGAACAGTTCACATACAAGTATTATAGCATAATGTAATTCGACTTGTTCAGGAGTTCGAATAGTCTTTCTTCTACACTAAAGTTGGTAATCTTCAAAAAACTTATACGACTTGGAAAAACCTGCTTTTTCCCGAAAGTAATCTTCCAAATTATTTTTCTCCATTTCGAAGAATGTTTTGTTTATATATTTTGTTTCGAGAAATAAGCAAATAAAATAAATAAATTATTTTCACACAGAAAAAAAATATTAAAAAATAAACACTTGTTATATTATATCGTAAACTTACTTGACCTATTAACTCATTAAATCCGGGTAGGGTTGTGGTTCCGTGGTAAGTGTCGCGGACTCTTGAGCCAGAGTTTCTGGGTTCAAAAACCCACTCTACCACAAATTGATAAGTATTTTTAATAATAAGCCGCTTAAGTTCATAGAAATAGTATGAAATTGACGTATTTTTGTAAATAATTAAAACACAAATATTACTCGTTAAATAAAAAATACAAAAAAAATTATTTTTCGTATATTAAAAGCATTGTTAAGTTAATATGGCAATATAACACTCTCCTTATCATTCATCGTTCACTTTGTGTAATACCACATTAAAAAATTGGACCATTTTACAATGTTAGTCTTTATTTGGATGGCTTGACTCTGGCCAATATCTGTACCCGACGGATTCTCCAGTTCTTTGGACACGTTGCGCATGGCAACGAGGATAGCCTGGAACGACTAGTTGTGATCGGCAGCCTGGAGGGAAAGAGAGGGAGAGGAAGATCCCCACACGATGGACCGATCAAATTAAGGCAACAGCAGGCACCTCAGTGGTTGGAGCGCTACGTGCAGCGCAGTTAAGGGATAACTGGAGAAGAGTCATTGCTTCTGCAAAGGTCACAACCCTCAGCAATGAGGATTAAGACGGAGAAGAAGTCTTTATTTGACCTCATGGTAGTCATGAAGTAGTATTTTTTAAAGTGGTATTACACAATGTGAACGATGAATGATAAAAAAAGTGTTAACAAACTAGCTAACTAACTAACCATTATGCCGCTTCCTTGTAAGGGTAGGCAGAGAGAATAGAACGCCACGCCATCTGTCTTTGCAAACAATCATCGTATCTTCCTCATTCATGTAACTTCATGTGCTCTCGACCTAATACATTCAACTATTTGAAATATTAGATCCTGCCAATTTTTACTCGGTCTTCCTCTGCTTCTATTACCAACCGTAGTCGTCATGAGATTTTATATATGTAGTGGTTCCAAAAATTAAGAACTTTGGTTGTCAATCATCAAAGTGATCACTTAACCAGCCTATGACAAGTCATAAGATCTATAATAACCCAGACTTTCATATTCTTCTTCATCTTTATTGAGAAGTCAGAATGTAAAATAAGTTCGAAAAAAATAAAGACGCCGGTCAGGTACTTGTATGAAGAATGTAGCACGATGATTAGTACGTCGTATACCTGAAAACACATCCGGTTTGGAAGCAATTCCGGAAGCAAATGCGTTCTCATGATTGGTCCTCAGGAGTAATACGAAAATAACAGAAAATAAGAAGGAGCTTTGAGCCGGCCGCATACCCTCATTATCGTAATAACAGATTCACATTTTACGATATGTATTCTACGTAAGTCCGGCAAAGGCGTAGTTTGTTTCGGGTTTTTGGCAGTGCCGGATTTACATTCAAACGCCCTGTAAATACTCAGCCTTACATATTTTTCTTCATCCATGTTGAGATGTCAAAAAAACAAATAAAAATAACTCTTAAGTTGAGTAAACTCAGATTTGTGAACAAGTTTTTGGACACACTTGAAACGTTGTGAAGATAATTTGAATTTGAATATTCGTAATTTATTATTTTATTTATTTAAATATATTATATTATATACTATATACATAAGTCACATATACGCGAATAATATTCTCGTTGAGTTATTTCTATAATTCATTTTGGGGCATGGGATTCAGATTGCATGACTGAAAAACTGATGAAGTAACAAATCAGAAAACACAAGGCATAATGTTAAAAATGAAGCAATAAAGGTACAGTGTATAGCCATACATAAAAATATAAGGTAAGATGCATCTTTCAAGGAAAAAAAATATATCTTATCACTAACACAAATATATTTCCATAAAGTATTTAAACATTTGGCGTTTGATTTGTAGGAATCCATTTAAATCTACTTATTGAATGTTAATATCAAACACAGATTTTTTGAGTCTATACTAAACTGTATTTTATTGTTAAAAATATACTTATTAATAATAATTTTCATATTATTTTTTGACATCTCATCAAAGATGAAGAAGAATATGGAAGTCTGGGCATTTACGGGGCTGACGACCGTCATAGGCTGGTTTAAGTGATCACTTTACACACGTGCAACATTCACCAATTCTACCCATTATTGACATTATTGGTACAATTGGTGAATGTTACACGTGTGTAAAGTGATCACTTAAACCAGCCTTTGACGGTCGTCAGCCCCGTAAATGCCCAGACTTCCATATTCTTCTTCATCTTTGATGAGATGTCAAAAAATAATTTAAAAATAACTCCTGTAATTGGAGATAATCCAGATTTTGTGAACAAGTATTTGGACACACTCAAAATGTTGTAAATAATAATTTTCTTACAATTGTTTCGCCTTGTTCTGGCATTTTCAAACTAATATAAAACATTCGTTAGAAAGTGCCATAACAAGGCGAGAAAATTGTAACATATTTATTTTTTATGTGTTTTTTAACAATAAAATATAGTTTAGTAGGCTTAAAACACCAATGTTTGATTTATATTTACCATATATAAATTTAAAAAAAAGTTTTTTTTAGTTCATTTATTTAAGATGACTGACTGTTTAAATGGATCCCTGACTGCTTAAATTATTTCATAATAAAAACACTTATTGGTTGCATTTACTTGTATATTTTAGCTTGGGGCCGAATAACTCTTAATCTGGCACTGGGTATTGGAAGTAAGCAAAGGTAAATTCGGGGATTGTGGCGAACCAATATGTCCCCGAATAAGTCTCATGTAAATTGAATACTTTGCATTCATTCCCGCATCGTGGGGATACTCGGTACTCTGGTCCAGGGAGGCTTAAAGGATTTAGAGGAGAAGGGCGTATTGCGTCACCGGGGTCCGCGAGGGAACTTTAGATGCCCGCAAGTCGTACAAGACAAGGCTTTTATTTTAACGCTTTCACAATCGGAAAACTTCTTAGAGATTAACGAATCATGTCAATTTATACAAATTTCAATATTTTCATGTGTAAACTTCCCAACTGTGCTTTTTTTTCTGCTTTGCAAATATCGCTCTGTAATAATTTGAGAGAAATATCATTGAATTATTATTTTTTTGTTGAAATTACGGTTAAAAACAGATTGAAATCGCTTTATATATATATATATATATATATATATATATATATATATATATATATATATATATATATATATATATATATATATATATATATATATATATATATATATATATATATATATATATATATATATATATATATATATATATATATATATATATATATATATATATATATATATATATATATATATATATATATATATATATAAATATATATATATATATAAATATATATATATATAAATATATATATATATATATATATATATATATAAATATATATATATATAAATATATATATATATATAAATATATATATATATATATATATATATATATATATATATATATATATATATATATATATATATATATATATATATATATATATATATATATATATTCATATCACAGGCGTGTAAGTCCACATCACAAGAGATGGATAGCGGAAAAACAGATCCGAGCATTTATGGTAGAAGAAGGAAGGTTTATTTTAGAGAATAGTCTTTGTAAAAACAGAGTAATGTGGCATTCTATCCTCTCTGCCTACATAAAATAACATTAAAATAAAATACTTTCATGTAAACCTCATTATTTTTACTTTTAAAATTCTTCATAATTTTAAAATTGAAAACTTTTTTTTTTGCATAATACCTACGTATTAAAATTTGATACTTAAAGTAATCTGCTCATTTAGTTGTTTATTTAAAAAAAAAACTCTTAAGAAAATATTATTTCTACGAATGAAATGTTAGTAAAAAAAAAATGTAAATATATGGTACGTTAAGATCTTCGCAATTTCATATTTTAAATATATGTAGTGGAAGAAAAAATCCATTAAATTATCTATGAAAAATATGAAAATTTTTCGTTTGAACTCTGAGCACGCCTTCCAAATATGTATATAATACTTCTAACGAGCTCGGATTTTCTTCATTCGTTCCCCAACCCCAAAGCTGCGAGTCATTCATGTGTATAAAAAAATAATTTAGATAAAATATTGCGTTATTTATCCGGGCCTCAATGTGTCAAGTCATCCTTTGTACGCGGCTTTGGGGGATGTTTTTAAAATTCGTTTAGATCGGAGTGGAATGAGGGACGGGGTAGGAAATAAGGTAAGAATGCTGTAGGGAAGAGAAGAATATGTTAGTGCACCTCCGGGTATAATAGATCTCTTATAAGTTTGAACCCAACTCATTGTGTGAGGTATAAATATTAAGGAATAAAGGCATAAGGGGTCCTGTATAATATACTAGTCATCTCTTTCTGCTATTGTCGAGGCTTTGATCGACTAATGTCAATGATTGATCGATCATAACCAGTTTTGAGAATAACCGATTGACAGTCATCTCGTTCAATATGGTACCAGCAATCCCAGCTTTTTTTTGCGAAAAATTATTGTTACCATTAAGTCATTGTAGATTCTGAATTTGCTAATCACCTTAACTGAAGACCATAATTTTAATAAATCAACGGGTATAGAGATTTTATAAGTTAATAAAACTGGTCTTTGTTTAGATAATCTATAAAAAAAATTGAAATAAGTCAAGCAATTGATAAAAATTATAATTTATATTTGAGGCACTAACTTTGTGATTTTCCATTAATTAAAATGTTCCTTGTTTTAATTTGAAATCACTATAAATTCTTGTCAATTTAAAACAAAGTTACATTTTACTTATAATTAATATAGACTTTTCCATAATTAAAAAAAAACAATTAAATTTAACTAAAAGTCCACATTTAAAAACATATTCACATTCTGATTCATTTGTCTTCTTCGTAATTTCATAATTTTCATAATTTTTATAATTATATAAATGTCAGACCGTAATTTCTTTTTTAATCTACATTAACCTGATGATAGAATGATTATTCTAAAATTGGTAGTCACGAAGTACTTTAAAAGTGATATTACACAATATGAACCATGAATGATAAGGAGAGTGTTATATTACCATAACACAAAGTTAACAATGCTTTTAATATACAAAATATAAATCTCTAGTATACCGTGTCGATATTTTAATGTAATTTTCAACATTTGAGTTATGTCATATCCCCTTTGAAATACGAGTATGTAATATATTATAACATAAAGAGTTCACGTGTATGAAAACGATACAAACAACTCAATATACACAATACATTTTTATACAATGCATAAATTTGGGGAATTTTGAGAAGCTTTTAGAAGGCTTAAAGAAAATTAGGTCATGTTTTTAAGGGTTTGTGGTATTCCAAGATTTTTGCATTGGAAATGCATGTTATTCCAACGAAGTTTAAATTGTTGTTGATATTTCGTAAAGACGGTTATATAAAAACGACATCATGTTTTTAAGGGATTGTGGTATTCAAAGATTTTTGCATTGGAAATGCGTGTTATTCCAACGAAGTTTAAATTGTTGTTGATATTTCGTATAGACGGTTTAATAAAAACGAGATCATGTTTTTAAGGGATTGTGGTATTCCAAGATTTTCGCATTGGAAATGCATGTTATTCTCACGAAGTTTGAATTGTTGTTGATGTTTCGTATGGAGGATTTTTAATAAAAATTAGGTCATGTTTTTAAGGGATTGTGGTATTCCAAGATTTTCGCATTGGAAATGCGTTTTATTTATTCTTACGAAGTTTGAATTGTTGTTGATGTTTCGTATGGAGGATTTTTAATAAAAATTAGGTCATCTTTTTTAAGGGATTGTGGTATTCCAAGATTTTCGCATTGGAAATGCGTGTTATTCCCACGAAATTTGAATTGTTGTTGAAATTTTATGTTGAGTGCTTAAAGAAATCACGTCATGTTTTTAGCAAAGTTTAAATTGTTGTTGATACTTTATATATGATAAGTAGAGAGATATCAATAAAAAATCTTGATATGGATTTTTCAGGTTATTCTGCCTTTCGTCATATTAATATATTTATCAGAATTACTACCATCAGCCGTTTTTAAAATATATTTTAACACGTGTTTCGATGCATTCTGCAAAATTAAAAAAAAAAACGTACGCTTATTTATTTTTTTACAAAAATGTTAATAAAATTAGTATATAACCACTCACCGAGATTTTTACGTCTACCGGTTTCGAGACGTACCCGTCTCTTCGTCAGGACAATCACTAACACAGCATGCAAACAATACTACCCTTCACCACCATAGCACCATTTACACACTCAAAACTACACAAAATGTCTAACACATGCGATTTTTGGTCGCACTATAGTTTTCAATACAGACATGCGTTACGAGCCGAGGTTAAACGTATATTAGAATTAGACTAGGAATCGAATCTATTTATATACTTGTAGGTATTCCTAAGTATTCCTAGTCTAATTCTAATATACGTTTAACCTCGGCTCGTAACGCATGTCTGTATTGAAAACTATAGTGCATGTTGGTCTTCGGGTCGACCAAAAATCGCATGTGTTAGACATTTTGTGTAGTTTTGAGTGTGTAAATGGTGCTATGGTGGTGAAGGGTAGTATTGTTTGCATGCTGTGTTAGTGATTGTCCTGACGAAGAGACGGGTACGTCTCGAAACCGGTAGACGTAAAAATCTCGGTGAGTGGTTATATACTAATTTTATTAACATTTTTGTAAAAAAATAAATAAGTAAAAATGACTAACCACAAAGTAAATGCTTTAAATATTAATAATATTGAGAAAAACGTACGCATTTTAAAATGATGCAGAATGCATCGAAAAATGTATCATAATTAATTTAATATAAAGAGGTTTTTACCTAGTGAAATAAAAAAAAAGGTTCCTTTAATTACCGTCTTTTATGTTCAATTTATTACTTACGAAAGGTCGACTATCAAAATAAATTGATTATTTAAGTTTTACTTACATAGTAAATACCACTACACATGGTGTTAGGAAATGATGCGGAATGCATGAAGACACGTGTCACAATAGATTTTCAGAAACAATGGCAACAACACTCAAAAAGACCCCAACCTAAAAACTCCATTCCAAGGAATATTTTTTTATTCATTTAATTTACATAATGTTTGTAAAAAAATGTAAAACGAACTCCCTCTTTAAACACACGTATCTACTTTATTAGAGAGGTAGAAACGTTATATTTTTAATACTCTGTAAATTTAAATATGTATTTTGTAGAAAAAAAATAATTATCAATTAAAAAAACATGTCCGCCTCCGTAGTGTAATGGTCAGCACGCTCGGCTACCGCTCTGGAGGTCCCGGGTTCGATTCCCAGGGGGGGTCAAATAAATATAAGTGATTTTTTCTCTCTAATATTTATTCAATATTACCCTATATGGACTGGTACCTGAAGCGGAGGGCTGATCACCTTTCTTTCGTGTGTTTACGTTCAAGATAACACTGCGTTCATATGATGCAGTGCCCTATGCACCATTGGGGTGCGGATAAGGGTTTAAAAAAAAACATAAATTTAAAATTGACATGGATTTTACCACAAAGTGACAAATCAATTGATAAATTAATGAAATTATCACAACAAACCCCGAAAATAGAAAAACTGCTTACTAAGAATTGAAATTTTCTTCTAGATAAACAGAATAGCGAATATCTGCCAAAAAATATTTTGACGCAGAAAACTAAAAACGGTTAAAATGAATTTTCCAACGATAAGTGAAAACAATTATTCCATAAATCAACAATGAAATCAGACAGTGAAGATGAAATTTTCCAAACAAGTCAGTGCGATAAATTACACCCCAAAACAGACCTCCGTTCATACTTCTACATGTGGATGTATAATGAAATAGTGGTGTCAGTTCATGGTTGTGTCGAGGGATGGCGATGTGGGGGGTGGTTCAGTAGCTATGGGAATCGCTTTGTATCGGGACTCCTGTACTTGATTATCCTGTGCTTTTGTGTGGATTTGTCCCAGGGAAGTTATGAGACCTCGTGGCACTTCTATAGGGAGGAACAATGCTGCCTGTCGGAAAAACACCACAACAAAAAAGGTAAAATACATACTACCATATACTATTATTTATAACAACATTTTGAGTGTGTCCAAATACTTGTTCACAAAATCTGGATTGTCTCCAATTACAGGAGTTATTTTCATATTATTTTTTGACATCTCATCAAAGATGAAGAAGAATATGGAAGTCTGGGCATTTACGGGGCTGACGACCGTCATAGGCTGGTTTGTGTGATCACTTTATACACGTGCAACATTCACCAATTCTACCCATTATTGACAACCACACTACTCAAATTCTTGGAAGTTCTATATATATGAACCAATTTTGAAACATTATTCTTAAAAAGCTTCTTTTCATCTCACTAATATGTAGATGTCTCTTGTGAAGTTCTAGTGATTCAAGAATAATGTTTCAAAATTGGTTCATGCATATAGAACTAGAATTTGAGTAGTGTGGTTGTCAATAATGGGCAGAATTGGTGAATATTGCACGTGTGTAAAGTTATCACTTAAACCAGCCTATGACGGTCGTCAGCCCCATAAATGCCCAGACTTCAACATTCTTCTTCATCTTTGATGAGATGTCAAAAAATAATATGATAAATTATTTATTACTTAAACTTTAAAATTTACACTTTCTTTTTATTTTTTATAAATTGTTAAGTATAAAATTTCAAAATTTTCTAAATTGTTATGAACAATACCTTTGGCTACCGTGCTGGAGGTGCCGGGTTAGATTCCCGGGAGATGCGATTTACACTCTCATATTTATTTTATCACCCTGGATTGGTACAAGAAGCGCAGGGCTGATCACCTTGCTTTCATGCAATTGATGATCAAGATAACACTGCGTCACTACAATACAGTGCCCAATGCACTTTGGGGTGATGATAAGGGTTTAAAGAAAAATAAGAAAGATATTTGAGGAGATACATGAACTTAAAAGAGGTAAAGAAAATTTGCAAAGACAGAGTGGTGTGGCATTCCATTCTCCCTGCCTAGCCCTGCGGGGAAGCGGCGTGATGGTTAGTTAGTTAGCTTTTATAAATTTTTATGTTTTTCTAAACATTGTAAATTGTCATGAAAATATTAGAAAATTTAGACATGCATAAAAATTTAAATACTGATAAAATATTAATAAAAAATAAATTTGCTTTTCCAAAATTCCTCACCATTATTGTCTATGTTTTTATATAGCTGATAAATTGAGTGTCTAAACATGTAGGTGTCTCTCACGAACCTATTTAAAGTATTGAATGATTCGTGTAGTAAATTAAATAACTCACTTTATATTTCTATAAATATTATTGAATAAATGTACACGCTGTTTTAATTGTAGTATGTCTGAAACAGACATGAAAATAATATAGTACGTTCGTTGGAGAAATACCGGCTTTGTAATCAGTCGAAATTTAATTCAATATTGAATTTCAAAGAGTGCTTTATGTCGAGTTGGAAAGTTGATTTACTTGCGTATTTACTTAAGTACTTTGTTTGCGAAAATAAGTATGTAAAGCGTACTTGTGTATTTAGGTAATGGATCCTATTAACGGTGGTATATTTGTGTATGTACATAATGTACAATTATTCTCATTGTTTTCTCGTTAACGGGCGTAATTCCACAGGCAGTATATGAAAACAACGATTTTAATAGACCATCGAAGATGGAGAAGAATATGGAAGTCTGGGCATTTTCGGGGCTGACGACCGTCATAGGCTGGTTTAAGTGATCACTTTGCACACGTGTAACATTCACCAATTCTACCCATTTTTGACAACCACACTGCTCAAATTCTTGGAAGTTCTGTATATATGAACCAATTTTGAAACATTGTTCTTGAATCACTAAAATTTCACTAGAGACATCTATTGGTGAGATGAAAAGAAGCTTTTTAATTAGTTATGAGTGTACGAATATTGCTATGGTAGAGGTGAATAGTCGTGTTTGTATGCTAGTGTAGTGATTGTCCTGACGAAGAGATGGTCAGTCTGGAAACAAACATTTTATAAAAATCAAAAACTGCACCCATGACATAAGGTACGCCTTACATAAGTACATCTCAAATTCCACACCCACGTAAATTTGGTCGGCTATATAGGAGTACATTTACATATCGCTCACTCCTTTCAAGAACGTCATAAATCAAAAATCGACAATTTTCAGTTAGGCATTTTAACGGAATACCCAAAAAATGTACTTTATCCCAGCAAAAGAGGCATATTTTTAACTTAATATTTACCCGCTACATGGCAGAAAGTGTTGTTTTTGCATTTTGAAGAAAAGGTATTATTTAATTATTTTTTTGAAGTAAAATAAATATTTTTTAAATAGAGAAAAAACCTTCAGGTTTTACCTAAAAATATCTGTTGCACAGTAAAAAGTTCAATAAGTGGGTTGATATTTATTTTTAATACATTGTATTATATTTTTAAACTTTAAAAACGTTTTCCTAAAAAAACAAGTTTTTTGATTTATGACGTTCTTGAAAGGAGTGAGCGATATGTTACATATTTACCCATATGAGTATTATGCGATTTGAGAGTAGATGAATCTATTGTCGTTTCTCGCGAACACTCATTTGCACACAAGTAAATATCACAGTTTAAAGAGCAAAGCAAACATCGGGATATTTTGTTCAAACTTGCCAAATATTTATACTCACAGGATATTCACGTACCTTTCTGATCAAATTCTATCGCAGGGGTTCACAACCTTTTTGTACTTCAGAGCACATTCTAAAATATCTGTGGGTGCCATCTATTTTTAATCGACTTATTTTTAAATGCTGTCAGCAAATGAACCACTCATACATACAATATCGCAAACTTATTTAATAAACAAAGTAGTCTTCTTCTTCTTCTTATTTAAGGACTAGGTCCTGTCATTCTCGGGTCGCTCCTGGGAGGTGGAAGACCAGCTATCCTTTCATCGTTTAGGTGGTCTTCCTGGGGGTCTGATCCCACCTATGCTGCTGTCCGCTGCCACCCTCACCACTCGATCCGAACTCGCTCTTCCCACGTGATCTCTCCAGAAACGTCTTCTTTCTCTTCCCCATCGCACAACATCTTCAACATCGCAGATTTTTCTTATTTCTAAGTTTCTAACTCTGTCGCGAAGTGTTAGGCCTGCAATGGGTCGTAGAGTCTTCATTCCCGATGTCCTAAGAAGGCTTTTTGTTCTCGCGGTGTCGGCTCTTGTTTCCGTGCCGTATGTCAAGATCGGTCTTACGCAGGTTTTATAGATCCTCACCTTACTCTCTTTCAGCATGTATTTGTTTCTCCATACAAATTTATTTAAGCATCCAGCAGAGGCCTTGTTTGCTTGCTCTCTTACGACTGTAGAGGTTCATACATAGTAGTAAAAAAATAAAATTAACAAAAAATAAAAATAATTTACTTTTTAATTAACCGTTTTACTGCGGACCGTCGGTATATCGACGCTTTATTACTGCGCGAAAACTGCGTACCGTCGAAATATCGACTATTGCTCAGTTTGATTTTAGATATCGACCTGTGTAGACGTGTCGCGGTGCGCGCACGCAAATAATTTTAAATTCATCAGAAAAAAACATTAATAAACATTCAAAAAGCATACCGCAGTGAAAATAATATTTTATGCAAATGTACACAATTTTGTGGACACTTAATTGAAAGATTATCTTTTCTCTAAAATTCTTCTGCAATTTTGGTGTTTTTCATGGTGCCCGCGGGCACTGGGTTGAGAACCTCTGGTCCATCGCATCAGTCTTCTCAGGAGAGAACACATTCTATTTCTTGCCATTCTATAACAATCTCCAATAATTGCTGTTCGATATTTCATAATAAATTATGTTTAATAGATAATGCATGCATCTGTTTATATATAATAATAATAATAACCATATCCGCTCCCTAGGTGGAGCATATGGAGTCCACAAACTGTCTCCAGGCTTTTCTGTCGGCTGCCAGCTCCCTTGCATCCTCCCAAGTCAGATCCGCGTCGCGAAGTTCTGACGAGAACTGCCGACGAATTGTCAGCAATGGTCGTCCTGGGCGGCGCGAACCTGATGCCTTGTAAAAGAGGCAAGCTTGATTAAGGCTCTCAGGAGGCATGCGGAGTACGTGGCCAAGCCAACTGAATCGCCTTTTTTTGACGACAGTTGTGACCAAGATTTGCTGCGTCCTACGCCTTATCTCTTCATTCCTCACAAATATATACTGTTATATATGTTATAATAATATTCTGTTTATATATACCCGCCCATTATGTTCTGACTCCTGATCTATTTACTTTCAAACATTTGAAGTATTCAATCGTGTCAAGTTCCTTCTAGTCGAGAAACACAGATTTGTGAAGAAATCATAATTTACTTTCTGATATTAACCCAGATATTATCATAATTTATTTTCCGAATATTTGGAAAAACTAACGGAACCTGAGTCCAAAATAAGCACTTATGAAAATATTATTTTTTGACATCTCGTCTAAGATGAAGAAGAATATGTAAGTCCGGGAATTTACGGGGCTGACGACCGTCATAGGCTGGTTTGAGTGATCAATTTACACACGTGTAACATTCACCAATTCCACCCATTATTGACAACCACACTACTCAAATTCTTGGAAGTTCTATATATATGAACCAATTTTGAAACATTGTTCTTGAATCACTAGAACTTTATTAAAGACATCTATTGGCTAGATGAAAAGAAGCTTTTTATTGATTTTGTGAACAACTGTTTGGACACACTCAAAATGTTGTGTGAAAATACCTGAAAACGTCAGTTATCCCTCTAGGTTGGCAATTCGTATCATGAATCGTAACGGAAAATAGCAACGACTTTTTACATAGTAAAATCAAAAAAGTTTATCACCCTTACCCACAGGTTTTTATAACGTCTACACCGTTTGAATAAAAAGTGTGATAATGTATATGGCATTTTGAGGACGCATTATCATCATAAAGGTGAATTTATTGCCTACTTTCTGTTCAACGCAAGCGCATTTAGGTTTATGAAGCTAGCTAGTATTATGAAGCAAGAATTATGGAGCATGTATAATGAAGATAGTATTAAGAAGCAAGTATTATAACTCAGGGATCCAAAATGAATGAACAGAAAAAATACTTAATGGACAGATATTTGTGTTATTTTTGACATCTCATCAAAGATGAAGAAGAATATGGAAGTCTGGACCTTTACAGGGTTGACGACCGTCATAGGCTGGTTTAAGTGATCACTTTACACACGTGTAACATTTACCAATTCTACACATTATTGATAACCATACTTGATAAATTATTGATAAATTCTTGGAAGTTCTAAATATACATAATGCATAAAGCCGAATCAAGTGTTTAATTAAAACAATATTGCTCTTATTATTCGAATACAAAACTAAACAAGATAATTCCCTCTACAAGCACAAGAGCTTGTCTCTTTTTTAGAAAGGTACCGCATAAAATATATGTACCCTAGTAATATTATTCATTGATTCGGCATGGAATGACATGCTAATTATATTTTTTTTTTAAATAACGCTTATATTGAATGTTTTTGAACCTAGACGTGTTAAATGAAATAAAACACATTGAGTGGTATAATACAAGTAAAAAATTATTTAAAAAAACCTAGAAATATTATTTAGATATAAGTACTCGTATAACCAAAATTGTTAAAAAATGTATACTCTGTTACAATTATTTTTTGACATCTCATCAAAGATGAAGAAGAATATGGAAGTCTGGGCATTTACGGGGCTGACAACCGTCATAGGCTGGTTTAAGTGATCATTTTACACACGTGTAACATTCAATAATTCTACCCATTATTGACAACCACACTACTCTAATTCTTGGAAGTTCTATATATATGAACCAATTTTTAAACATTATGCTTGAATTAATAGAACTTCACTAGAGACATCTATTGGTGAGACGAAAAGAAGCTTTTTTGAGTAGAAACTCTTTTATTAGTATATGAATCAATTTAGAAACCTTGTTCTTGAATCACTAGAACTTCACTAGAGACATCTATTGGTGAGATGAAAAGAAGCTTTTTATTGATCAGAAACTCTTTTATTAGTAGGTATGTGAGGTCCTAATATGTCCTAGTATGTTACTAATAAGAATTACAAAAAAATATATATAATAATATTCTCATTCAATCTTAATATCCTTCGTAAGAGACTTCGTTTGAATTTAGGGTCCGAAGCATAAGGTTGACTGGGCTTCGCATACTCGTAGAAAAGCCACATGAAGACAGGCACGTATGAACAACCACACTTAACCCAAATTGAAACGCAATCGAAATGAAATCGAAAGTAACACATGTTCTCTCCATTTTCCAGAATTCGTGTCACATTTCTCCTGCGGGGAAAAGTACTACAGAACCTTGTTCCTGGATGACGACGCAGGATTTCTGTACATCGGAGGAATGTAAGTACAACAAATATTACTTTTTTTTTTACTTAATGCTTCTTCATCTTTATTAAGATAGCAAAAAATCCTTGTAATTTCCCTCCCAAACCTTAGAATATTCACTCAAAAATATTTTTTTTTGTATTCTCAATATTATTAATATTTAAAGCATTTACTTTGTGGTTTGTCATTTTTACTTTTTTTTTACCAAAAATGTTAATAATATTAGCGTATAATTAGTATATAATACATTCGGTGAGTGGCTATATACTAATATTATTAACAATTTTGTAAAAAAAATAAAAAAGTAAATATGACTAACCACAAAGTAAATGCTTTAAATATTAATAATATTGAGAATACAAAATTTTTTATTTTTTAAGTGAATATTCTAAGGTTTGGGAGGAAAGTTACAAGGATTTTTGACATCTTAATAAAGATGAAGAAGAATTTGGAAGTCCGGGCATTTACATGGCTTACGGCCATTATAGGCTGGTTTGAGTGTACGATTTACACATGTGTAACATTCACCAATTCTGCTCACGATTGACAACCAAACTACTCAAATTCTTGGAACTTCTAAATATGTATATGGTTCAAATTTAAAATATTGTGTTTGAATCCTCGCAATTAAAAACCTCGGCCTCAACCTCAACCTGTCCGTAGTGTAATGGTCAGCACGCTTGGTTACCGTACTGGACGTTCCGGGTTCGATTCCCAGGGTTGGGTTAAATAAATGTAAGTGATTTTTCACTCTAATATTTATTCAATATTACCTGAAACAAAGGGCTGATCACCTTTCCTTCATGTGTTAACAATCAAGATAACACTGCGTTTATATGATGCAGTGCCTTATGCAACATCGAGTGCAGATGAGGATTCGAAACACCTCGAAATATGCGATATCGTAGTCGTACAGGAGAAAGTGACCCATTGACAAAACGTAAAATGTTCAGGAGGGGTATTTAAGTCACTTTTGCTTGGCAAAAAAATAAACATCAATGCAGTTAGTCATTTTTAACAAGTCAATATATTATACTTCCATGTTTGAAATCCTTAGGGATTTTTTCATAGTAAATGATCACGTTTTTGTAAGAAATGCACTTGGTCACTTTCTCCTGTATGACTACGGTATATGTTTCTCGTATGGAAAGTGAAAAATATCATTTCAATACAAAAATTATGAATAATATCGAGGGAGTAAGGATGAGTGAACTCGATTGTAGCCGGTATTATTCTATAATATTTTATTACGTATTGTGTTTTGAAGATTTCCAGTCTAGCGCAGTCTAGTCTCGGTAAACAAATATCACGACTTCGCAGACGTGTGGGTAGTGGGTGGCTCATGAAACTGTGTCGCATGTAAATCAAACTATCAAAAATTAAAACAATACAAATGTGTTCACCTATTACATTAAAAATAACCAAAATGTAAATGAAAATACTGTTCATACCATACTAAGGTACATATACTTATAACAAGCACCTGATTTTTTTTATCGATAAATGAATATAGTTTTTCTAGTATGATTTGGTGTCTCATTTGGTTATTTTAATTTTATTTATTATCTCGGCATTCACTTTGAGGTAAGACATTATAAAATTGTAAATTTATATTAGACCCCGTAAGAATCTGTAGCTTTCGAAACTAGTCGTTGTATTAGAATAAACTCAAGTGGTGAAAAACAAGTGTTTTTCTTTTACAATTTGAACCATAATTATTGTCAAAATAGTCTTCTTCTTCTTTAGTTAGGACTATGTCCTGTTATTCTCCGGTTCGCTCCTGGGAGGTGGAAGACCAGCTGTCTTCTCTCCATCCTTTAGGTGGTCTTCCTGGGGGTCTTTTACCTCTTAAAGCAGTCATAGTTATAATTTAATGACACAGTTTTTTATTATTTGAATTTGAACGCCTTTGACGTTTCAAAAACTATGAGTCATGATATGTTGGACTGATTTATACCACAAAAACCAATTTGTTTAGTGCGTGTTACCTTTAAAGATTATTTCTATGTTTGTTCTCGATATATCAGGTGCAAAATATAATAATAATAAATCCCTTACCGCACCCCAATGGTGCATAGGGCACTGCTTCATATAAACGCAGTGTTATTTCGATCGTTTACACATGAAGGAAAGGTGATCAGCCCTCCACTTCAGGTACCAGTCCAGTGTTATATTGAATAAATATCAGAGTGAAAAAATCACTTATATTTATTGAACCCCCCTGGGAATCGAACCCAAGACCTCCAGAACGGTAGCCGAGCATGCTGACCATTACTCTACGGAGGCGGACAAAATATTAGCGCAAAATATGGTGCAAAATATTGTTTGACAAACCATGTCACCTCCTCTCCGGGCGGGGCAACTTTTTTACTTTCAGGGATACATTCCATTAGTATTGTGGCAACCCACACATCTACTATGGCAACTCAAATCGAGTGAAATAACGAACACACCACGGAGCCCGCAACGAGCGGAAACTAGCTCGTCACACTTCGCCGCCGCCCGTCCTCAGATCGACACGTATTTCAACTGTTCTCATATTACAATCACGCGATTATTCTTAAGTATTTTCTTGATTGTAATTTTATAGAACTGAATAAATTTGTGTTAAAAGTAATCCGCTTTCATCTTGCTTCCCTTCTGATAAATTAAAGTGGTATTCAACTAGAAACCACAGTATAAACAACATTTTAAGTGTCCAAATACTTTTTTACAAATCTGGATTATCTCCAATTGTATTGGAGATGACCCAGATTTTTTAACAAGTATTTGGACACACTCAAAATTTTGTGAATAAATTAAATGGTCGAATTATGAGATAAAATAAAAAAAATGAAAATGATCTTTTCTAGCGCTTCTCGAGTATGTGAATATAATACAAGATTCGGACCTCGCATGCAAATATAAGAAATACTGCTCAGTAAAAAAATTTCTTCATCTCACCAATAGATGTCTCTAGATGCCATATATTTTGAAAAAAAATGTATATATGAGGATGGGCTAATTTTTTAAGTTAGGCACCATGAATTTAGAGGCACCGTATCGAAGGTAAAGGGTATATATACACATAGATAATATCTACAATATTATAACTGTATTGTATAGGTACATATGAGAACATAGTCGTAATGTATGCAGAGGGGAGTATGGAAGAATGCTTGGAATCCTTTTGTTCAATATCCAATTCTGAATACTATAATATATTGCTACCCATTTTCCGAATTGAATCCGTCCACTGCATACCCATCGGAAATTACGTTACTATTCTGTTTTATGCAAGTCAAATTGACTGTTTAAATACATATATGGTAACTAAAACTCACATTATACCATGCAATTTGTGGTATTTTGAGTGTCTCGTCTGAGACGAAGCCATCTATTGTTTTTATCCGAAAGATCCATTTTCTTTTTTTAAATTTTGTTTTGCAATTGACATTTACATTTTAAAGAAATGCTTTTTAGGATAAAATTACTTCTAGCTTCATAACACTTACTTCGTAATACTAGTTTCGTAACTAGGTAACATTTAAGGTAATTGAATTTTATGCTTAAAACACCGTGTTTGTGTTGAAAAAAAAGTTTTTCTTCGAATATTCGTATTCTAAAATAATTATTCTAAAAAAATTTGGGCGCGAACAACACGTGTGGCTTCTCGCGCAGCCGGTTGTGTAAGAATTCGTATGATTTCATTAATTCATTCGGCAGTCACTTGGTGATAAAAATCTATCCATTTTTTACTATTTTTTTTTACCTCCGTAGTGTAGTGGTCAGCACGCTTGGCTACCGTTCTGGAGGTCCCGGGATCGATTTCTACGGGGGGGGAGGGGGTCAAATGAATAAAAGTGATTTTTTCACTCTAATATTTATTCAATATTACCCTAGACTGGTCTTTAAAGCGGAGGGCTGATCATCTTTCCTTCATGGGTAAGCGATCAAGATAACACTGCGTTTATATGATGCAGTGTCCTATGCACCATTGGGGTGCGGATAAGAGTTTGAATGAAAAAAATGGAAAACACCACTTTTACTTTAAATCTATTATGACACGTTTCGATGCAGTTTGCATCATTTTTAAACACCGTATATTTGAGAGTACAACCTAAATGATATTTGTAAATTTGTGTATTTGAGAGTATATTCTTAATCAATTTTATAGTCCTGCTGACCAAGTTATTGCTTCGAACCAGAAAGCTGACCAAAGTGTGTTTTTTTTCCTGTAAAATTAAGTTGTTTGCTTATCATGTATTCTCAGCCTGATGTTTTTTTAGTGCCGACAAAACGTATGACGTCCGAATGATTAAATGGCTGTTTTTACTTTACCAATCCAATATTTGCGTAGAGATTCACTTACATATTTATTGTACGTCTAATTTTAACCGGCATTTACACACTTGTGGATATTATAATACTTTTTCTTGAATGTTTTTTACAGATACTTTGTGGCACATTTTATAAACTTCATAAAATAAAATAAAACTTTGTTTTATTTTATAATAATCATATTTTCATATGGGGTACGGAGTGCGTGGAAGTTTTTGGTAAGGGAAGGGTAATTCACTATGAGTATTTCAATGTTTTAGAATTTAGTATATAAACCTTGATGATGAAACCGGTTGGATATAGTGTACCAATAAAAAGTGGTTAAAACAAAGTTGTTTTATTTTATTAAGATTGTAATATCATATTAAAAATAAAACAAATTGAAAAAACCATATTCAGTAAAAAAATACAATTGTTTTTAAAATTAAAAATGAAATGAGGGAAAAATTTTAATAAATGCAATATTGACATTTAACAACAAAAAAACAAACTTTTAAATACACGGGCTTATTATTGTAAAACAAATGTTATACAGGTGGCATAAAATAAATCACCCTATCAGAGATGTTATCATTTTTGCAAATGGCGTCGTTCATCAATCATATTTGACATTTGTGAACTAGACAGTTGCAGTATACTTGTTCCTAACTCTGGATAATCTCCAATTACAGGAGTTATTTTTAATATTATTTTTTGACATCTCATCAAAGATGAAGAAGAATATAGAAGTTCTTAAATGCCCAGACTTCCATATTCTTCTACATCTTTGATGAGATGTCAAAAAATAATATGAAAAATAACTCCTCTAATTGGAGATTTCATCCAGAGTTATGAACAAGTATACTGCAGCTGTCTAGTTCACAAATGTTAAATATGATTGATGTACGACGCCATTTGCAAAAATTATAAAATATTCCGATAAGGTGATTAATTTTGTGCCACCTTGTATAATATTTGTTTTACAGTAACAACTCATAATAAAATTGTAAACGATATGTAAATAAATCTGTATGTTCATGGTTCATGTATATTTGAATTAAAGCATTGATATTTATAAATAAATTATACGTTCCGCTCATTTAAATGAATAAATAAATATATCGCTCGCTCCTTTCAAGAACGTCATAAATCAAAAAACTTGATTTTTCAGTAGAACGTTTTTAAAGTTTAACAATATAATACAATGTATTAAAAATAAATATCAAGCCACTTATTGAACTTTTTACTGTGCAACAGATCTTTTGAGGTAAAACCTGAAGGTTTATTCTCCATTTGAAAAATATTTAGTAGATTTAAAAAAAAAATTAAACAATACCTTTTCTTCAAAATGCAAAAATAACACTTTCTGCCCTGTAGCGGGTGAATATTAAGTTAAAATATGCCGCTTTTGCTGGGATATAGTACATTTTCTGGGCATTCCGAAAACATGCACAACGAAAAATTGACGATTTGACATTGTTGAAAGGAGTGAGCGATACATATTATTTCGACGTAATTTGTATTAGGAGCGCAGAAGGTAGAGAGAGGTATCCGATTATTTGTTCCCGATCAACTCACGATTCGTGATTACACAGTGGTAAAAGTATTTTCCTTTTCGACACATTCAAAATGTTGTAGATTCTATCTTTATTTAACCCGAAGCAACTTATAATAAAATTGTTAACGATATGTAAATAAACCTGTGTATGTTCATGTAAATATGAATGTATGCATTAAAATATATAAATAAATAATACGTTCCGCTCATTTTAATGAATAAATAAATAAATAAATTATTCTGACGTAATTTGTATTAGGAGCGCAGAAGGCAGAGAGAGGTATCCGATTATTTGTTCCCGATCAACGCACGATACGTGATTACAGAGGGGTAAAAATATTTTCCTTTCAGTGGGCCCTGAAAACCTCCTCGGAATGCGATGCAGTCGTGATCAATATACGACACACGTCCGAAGGCTTCAGATAAAGCTTTCAGATATCTAGGCTTATACGATTCCCGTCGAGGGAATTTTTAAATTCCAATAGAAAATGCAATTTGAAGGGATATAAACACCAGAAAATTCTTTAGATTGTTCTGGAGATAAAAATATTTAAGAAAGCGATTGAAAATTCTTCATTCTGGAATAAAAGTGGTAAAAATGATAATTTTTCACCTCCTTAAAGTAATGACTAGTGATTAACACGTTTGGAGTATGCTGAAGGTCCCGTATTCGATTTTAAGGGGTGAAAAAAAGATATATGTAAGTGTTTTTTCACTCTAATGTTTATTTAATATTACCATGGACTGGTACGTGAAGCGCAAGATTGATCACTATATTTTCATATGGTAAACGATAAAATTAACATTGAATTAATAGCATGCAGTGCCCTTTACACCATTGGGAGTAGATAAAAGTCACTAATAGAAGTAAAGTGTGATAAATTTATTTTCTTGAATGTTTTTTGCACATACATACATATTATACTTTGTTGAACATGTTATAAAACTTCTTAAAATAAGACCAGAACTTTATTTTTAACTACTTTTATTTTTGATATTTTTCTCCGACCGATTTCAACAATAACCTTGTCATTTTTAGGGATGTACACGTACAGTACGGACATGTCCTCTTTAGGGATGAACAGTACATGTCCATCCCTGAAGATGACAAGGTTTTTGTCGAAATCGGTTGGAGAAAAGTCCAAGAAATAAATCTATTTATTTAATTAGTTTATTAAGTTTTATTATTTTACTTAAAAATTTTATTTTTTATAATTAAGTATATTTTTTTTCGAGTCAATTAAAATATGTTTTCGATGTTAATTATTTTCCAGTCTCTATTCATACTCATGTGATATCATAGGGCACCACATCAGAAATATTTAATATCATTGTCTCTTCATATAAACATAATTTATAAGTATTATTAGCAAAATTGCAAAATTTTCAAGAAAACAGACGTGTGTCAAGTCAAGCTACTCGCTGCGAGTTGCTATGCGGATGTAGATTTCGTTCAAACATCAATACAAATTATTCCTCGACATGAGATAACGCACAGATGTATGAGGCAATTCACCCTATGTCAATAATTCGCCACCCCTTATATCTTGTACAGTCTCCCCGAAAGTTAGTATGCAAATGACAAGTTCTGATGACGACTTAATGTTTCAGGGATCACATCTATCGCTTGCAGACATCAGACATCAACAAAACAAACTGCGAGGTAAGTAAATTCAATATCACAACATTTTTTGTTTACAAATCTGGGTTTTCTCCTTTGGTAGTAATTTTAGACGTTTTTTGACTCTTCAACATACATAGATGAAGTATATATAATAAACAATATATTTTGACACTTCAACATAGATGAAGTACATATAATAAACAAAATATTTTGACACTTCAACATAGATGAAGTATATATCGTAGTCGTACAGGAGAAAGTGACCAACTCACAAAACGTTAAATGTTCAGGAGGGCCATTTAAGTCACTTTTGATTGGCAAGAAAATAAACATCAATGCAGATAGTCATTTTTAACAAGTCAATATATTATACTTCCAAATTTAAAATCCTTTGGTTTTTTTTTCAGGGCAATATTAAGCCAGTAAGATATTAAATAGACAATGATCACGTTTTTGTATAAAATGCACTTGGTCACTTTTTCCTGTATGACTACGATATAATAAATAAATATATTTTGACACTTCAACATATGGAAGTCTGGATAATATAACGGATAAACCCAGATAATATAATTTGTCAAATGCCACCTATTAATGGTCATAAGCCCTGTAAATACCCAGACTTCCATATTTTTCTTCATCTATACTAAGATGTCAAAAAATGTTAATTCATTATAAAATTATAACATTTTGAGTGTGTCCAAATACTTGTTCACAAATATGGATTATCTCCAATTATAGGAGTTATTTTTCATATTATTTTTTGACATCTCATCAAAGATGAAGAAGAATATGGAAGTCTGGGCGTTTAAGGGGCTGACGACCGTCATAGGCTGGTTTAAGAGATCACTTTATACACGTGTAACATTCACCAATTGCACCCATGATTACCAACTACATAACTTAATTTTTCGAAACTTCTAGATATATTGATCAAACACAGTATTCGCGAGTTAACGCGTCTATGGCGGTATGAAGAAAGCTTTTATTAAGCAAAACTCTTTATATTTGTATGTGAGGTCCGAATCCTGGATTAAATTAACAAACTTCAGAAATGCTAGAAAACATCATTTTTAATTTTCATTTGAGCTTATATTTAACCAGTTAATTTATTTACTTATCTACATATATTTTGAGTGTGTTAAAATAGTTAAAAGTTTTTTATGACAGTCGTAAGTCCTGTAAATTCCCAGACTTCCATGTTCTTTTTCATCTATGTTGATGTCAATTTTTTTATATAAAGGATAATCCCTTTTTGCAAATTCCATTTAAAAAACATTAAAGTCCCTTTATCTCTCTTTTCACAGAATAAGTCGTACCTATTGGATATGAATTCCGAACATTTAAAGCGCTTTTTTGCCCTCCACACAAATCCAAAATAATTAATTAACGTCAAACGATTCTCGCCCTGTCATAGCTTTTGGTGAAAACAAAATGAATGTCATCGTTAGAGGTGGGCGAAACAGAATTTTGAGGTAAAGTCGCATTAAAAAATGAAATACTCCTCCATTGAACACAAATGTAGCAAGTGTGCTGATTTATAGCGTTATTTGAATGTATCCATTTACTTTAGCTTTTTAATGAAAAAAAATTGTGGAAAACGTCATTAACACATACCTTTGTATTTGGTAAATTTAATTAAATTGTTTTATAAATTTGTTATAAATATCCCAAGTACTTCTATAAATTATTTATTAATTTGGCGTTTAATTTGTAGAACTCCATTTTAATTTATGTATTAATTTTAAATCAATCACAGATTTTTTAAGTCTACTTATGTAGTTGTATTTTATCAACAAAAACACAAAAAAAAATATTGTGACAATTGTTTCGCCTTGCTAGGGCATTATCAAATGAATGTGAAGATCAAATGGACTACGGTCGTTATGTAACTATACAATTCTAAGTGACAGTTTTAATACGTCCAGCAATAATTTATGGGAGATAACAGTAGCTAATGGGGGATGTGGGTACGTACCCTTATATTTATTTTCTGGGAAAGGAAGAATTTATTGACATGGCAATTTTTTTGGAGAATTAATGTTTTAAGTTTATCAAAAACGCATCATGCAATCGTTTACATAGAGAGAGATGATATACAATAATATTCTATTTAGATATGTTTAGCAGTGGTGAAGATATAAGGTTTGTTTGTTCATTAATAATTTTAAAATAACGCATATACTTCTATAAACGCAACAACCTTACTCAGGTACTTTACTTCTATAAACGCAACAAAAACATTTTTTAATAAAATATATTTTGTCCGCTTCCGTGGTGTAATGATTAGCATGTTTCTACCGTGTTTAAGGTCACGGGTTCGATTCCCAGGTGGGGTTGAAAATAAATATTAGTGAATTACTCTCTTTTAATTATTTAATAGTATTACCTTGGACCATCTTGCCTTCATGTAAGTAACGAACAAGATAACACTGCGTCAGCAAAAAATTCGTAAGTTTATTCAAAATCTTAAATCTTCCCAACATATTCGCAGGTTGCTTTAAAATTTTGACGTGCTAACCACCCAAATACGCTTAAGAAATGTAAATTCGACGTGATTTTTAAAAAAATTTACGCAATGAGTTTTGTATTTTATGCTGTAATCTAATAATTATTACGAAAAAAATTAAATCAACGTTCATTCGATTAAAGAAATTAAGGGAGGAAATATTAATTACGTTGTAAGAAAAGTTTTTTTAAGAGATTTTAATTTTTTAATAACATTGTTTCCGAGATGGCCCTACAAAACTTTTCCTTTTAATTTTCGACGTTTATTGGAAAAAAAATCCAGCTTCAAACACTGTTTGTTTTTTTAAAGCTTCTCGAGCTTGGTTTAGATTTGATGGTAATTAATTGTTCAAAATTGTAGACTTTTTTGTTTACGTAACTGACTGCTGTATTTAAAAAAACTTTATATTATTGTTTGATATCTCACCATAGATGAAGAAGAATATGGAAGTCAGGACATTTACGGGGCTTTTACCGTCACAAATTGGTTTAAGTGATTACTTTACACACGTGTAACATTGATTGACAACCACACTACTCAAATTCTTGGAAGTTCTGTATATATGATCCAAATATTGAGATATTGTACAATAATCACTATAATTTTTACTAATGACATCTATTGGTGAGCTTTTTATTAAGTGGAATCTCATATTTTTATATGAGGTCAATCTAAATTTGTGAAAAAGTATTTTAACAAACTCAAAATGTTGTAAAAAACGTTACCGTAGAACGGGGCTACTTGAACTTTGTTGTGTTACTTGAGCCCAGTACATTTTTTTTTATTTAAATCTGTATTTGATCTACAATAATGAACGTATTGACATGATTCATTGTTTCCCTGACAGGTCACGTACGTTCGTTATTGTAGACCAAATGCAGATTTAAATCTCTTTTTTGTACTGGGCTCAAGTAACACATCAAAGTTCAAGTAGCCCCGTTCTACGGTACATCTCTAGTAATAAATAATAGGCCAGTCAGTATGTACATGTGATTATAATATAAATAATTACATATATAAATGGGGACATTCATCTGTCCGGATCCGAAGTGTAATGGTTTGAGTGTTTAGCTACCATGCTGGAGGTACCGGATTTCAAAATATATATCACCCCCACCCCCAGGGGTGGGGGTGATATATATTTTTAGTGATTTTACACTGTAATATTTATTTTATATAACCTTGGACTGGTCCCTGAAGCGCAGGAGTGATCACCTTGCCTTCATGTAAGTAAAGATCAAGATAACGCTGCGTCAAAACGATTCAGTGCCTTCACATAATTTGGTGCAGATAAGGGATAAATAATTAATAATTTTAAAACATGTCTAATTATTTTTATTTATCTGAAAAAATTAATACCCAAACGTGTTTTATGGCAAGAAAAAACATATCGTAGTCACACAGGAGAAAGTGACCAAGTGCATTTTTTACAAAAACGTGATCATTGACTATTTGCTATCTTACTAGCTTAATATTGCCCTGAAAAAAATCCCAAAGGCTTTTAAACTTGAAAGTATAATATATTGATTTATTAAAAATGACTAACTGCATTGATATTTATTTACTTGCCAAGCAAAAGTGACTTAAATGACCCTCCTGAACATTTTACGTTTTGGTAGTTGGTCACTTTCTCCTGTACGACCACGATATTTATAAAAATGCATCGCTGTTATGCTACATTATCTTTGAGTTGTCACTGTGTTGACAATTCTTGGCAATGATACGAAGCCAATTAAATTGTAAATTTTCAAATACACAAACTTCGTTTTACTTTGCTAATTTTTCCAATTCGACGAGCTTATGTCACTTATTTTTCGCGTTGAGCCAAACAAAAATAATACCCAATTTTTCTCATTCATGTGAATTCATGTGCGTTCGTTTAGGGGTAAATCCAGGGTGCACCGTTTATTTTTGTCGGAAATTTATTTTCACTTTTTCATTCATTCAAACCCTTATCCGCACCCCAATGGTGCATAGGGCACTGCACAATATAAACGCAGTGTAATCTTGATCGTTAACACATGAAGGAAAGGTGATCAGCCCTCCGCTTCAGGTACCAAACTAACTAAAAACTAGTTTGGTACCTGAAGCGGAGGGCTGATTACCTTTCCTTCATGTGTTAATGAACAAGATAACACTACGTTTATATGATACAGTGCCCTATGCACCATTGGGGTGCGGATAAGTGTTCATACCATCATTCAGGTAGGTACCAATCCAGGGTAATATTAACTAAATATTACAGTGAAAAAATCACTTATATTTATTTGACCCCCCTCCCCTGGATATCGAACCCTAGACCTCCAGAACAGTAGTCGAGCGTGCTGACCATTACACTACGGAGGCGGAAAACTTTCACTTTTAAGACCATAAAAAATTGCATTATCAAACTATTTTAATATTTATCAAATTCATTTAGTCGGAGGTAGTAGAGCGAATAAGTCATTTGCTGGTACCCATGAAGACTTTGTTGAATAATACAGTAAAACCTCGATATAACGAACCTCTAAAAATCCTATAAAATTGTTGACTGTTCGTCAGATAACGAAGTTCAATTATATTATACGCGATTTCGTAATTTGAGATAGTTGATTGTAAAAAAAAACAGCAAATATCAATAATCAATAGTGCAAATAAAACATGATTCCTTTTTAAAGCAGGATTACTAAAAGCAAACTCGTCGACATCAATCAGAATGTCACTTCGCGATGAGTGTCCGAAGACAGTAAAAATAAAAGAATTTTGTTTGTGTTTTAAATTTTTATTATTTTAATTATCAAAATACAGTGTTCATATTTTCAACATTTTTTTTTCAGAAATATATTTGTGTTAATGATTAGTTATATTTTCCTTTATTTCGTTTTCCTCTTACGAAGGAAATAGTTTCTGCTCAATAAAAAGCTTCTTTCATCTCGCCACAGATGTCTCTAGTGAAATTCTAGTTATTCAAGTACTATGTTTCGAATTTGAACAATATATAGAAATTCCAAAAATTTAGTAGTCTGTCAATCATAGGTAGAATTGGTTAAACGTTTCACGTGTGTAGAGTGATCAATCAAACCAGCTTATGATGGTCGTAAGCCCCGTGAATGCCCATTTTTTCTTCATCTATGTTGAGATGGCAAAAAAATAATGTAAAACAAAGTAGATACCGTAGAACGGAGCTACTTGAACTTTGATGTGTTACTTGAGCCCAGTACAAAAAAAATCCGCATTTGGTCTACAATAATGAACGTATCGACATGATTTATTGTTTTCCTGACAGGTGACACTTATTGTTACGATACTTCGATCGATACCACGATCTAAATTTTTTTTGTACTGGGCTCAAGTAACGCATCAAAGTTCAAGTAGCCCCGTTCTACGGTACTTCCTTTGCGCTAGGCACGGTAGGTAGTACATATATTAAAAACGTGAATACGGTACGTAACAAAATCATTATGACATGTCGTATGCGTAAATGTTTTATCTGCGGAAAAGTGCCGATGTTCGGAGTTCCATTTTACGATGCCTCGGGGAAATAAAAAAAATATTACATTCCAGAAATCCCGAGGGAAAATGACATAATATTCTCCTGCTAAAAGTTCCATTAAATATGTCACTTTATAACTCTTTGCTTTTAGGCATGGATTCTAAAAGCATACCAAAACATATTGATTTTAGGAACGAAGTTATTTAACCCTTCACTGCGTGACTTTTTTGCATGACTGCATGACTGCATTGACAGTTCGTTTTGGAGAGACAAGTGAAGTTATTATTTTGGCGTTCATAGCGCATCTTCTGGCTAAATTATAAACTATACACTTGAGTTATGAATGTATCTTATCAGTAACAACAAAGAATAGTTGCTTATATTTTCAAAAGACGTTTTAACACTAACTTTTGGGTATGTAACAAATTTGACACAGTATGCAGTGAAGGGTTAAATTTACAACATTTTGAGTGTGCCCAAATACTTGTTAAACAAATCTGGATTATCTCCAATTGAAAGAGTTTTTTCATAAATTTTTTTGACATCTCAACAAAGATGAAGAATAATATGGAAGTCTGGGCATTTACGTGGCTTGTTACCGTCATGTGATCACTTTACACACGTGTAACATTCGCCAATTCTACCCATGATTAACAACTATACTACCAAATTCTTTGTTTTATATATATATACAATTTCGAAACATTGTGCTTGAATCACTAGAATTTCACTAGAGACATCTTTGGTGAGATTGAAGAAACTTTTTATTGAACAGAAACTCTTTCTTTTATGTATTAATTTTAAATCAAACACAGATTTTTTGAGTCTACTAAGTTGGAGTTCTAAAATGGAGTTCAACAAATTAAACGCCAAATCAATAAATAAATATAAAAAAAAAGAAATAAAAAACGAAAGAAACTCTTTCAATAGTATGTGAGGTCCGAATTCTGGATTATTCACATACATGAGAAACGCCAAAAAATATCCTTTTATTATTTTTTTATTTCAGCTTGTAATTTGACAAGTCAATTTATTTACAACATTTTGAGTGTGTTCACAAATACTTATCTTGGATTATCTCCAATTAGGTGAAAAAATAATATAAAAAATAACTGCTAATTGGAGATAATCCAGATTTGTGAACAAGTATTTGGATACAATAAAAATATTGATCATAATATAATGCAAAGAACTGTAGGCCATAAATTTCTCACATATTATTGCCCTAAAATTATCAAAAATTAAACAATCAATGCATAATCTAATTCAACAGTTTATGCCTAGCAAAACCATCGTCTAGACTTTGGAGCATAAAATAAATACACATGTAGTATTCCTCGTTATACTGTATTTCATACAGCCGTATAATTAAACAAGTCAAATTAATAAAATCCTTTGGCGTTGACAAAATGGTTTCGCGGGTGCAATGTTGGCTGCCTTCCAGCAGCCGAGAGTTCAACTCCCGTTCCGCACACTCTCGGTTAAATTATGTCAATCCAATTTTTGTGGCGAGAATTTTGGCAAGGTTTCAACGTGATTCAGAAAAATATTAATCAGAATTAAGTATGTTCTATTTGACAAATTTTTCGTTCTGTCCATCAAGTTTAAAAGGGATAAATATATTCTTCAAAATATACTAACCTTCACACAGTGGTAGGCAGAGAGAATAGCACGCCACACTAATCTGTATTTTCAAACAACCTTCGCCTCTTTTATATTCATCTCCTCATACGCACACGCCGATTATTCCGACTCATGACATAACTAATTTAAATTATTTGAAATACTTGATTGTCCCAAGTTTTTTTCGGCATTCCTCTGCTTTTATTACCTACCACATTCACCACATAATTATGTTTTACTTTCCTTTCTTCACTCATGTGATGCACATGCCCAAACTATCTCAACACACCTCAAAATAAAGATATATACGTAATTCATACTAAGCTATTGTTTATTTAATATTTTATGATGATTAAAGAAAACACTTGTTTTTTAACACTTGTTTTTTACCACTTGAGTTTTATTATAGACTACATGTTTCAGAAGTTAAACTTCCATCATTCAGGTCTGTATAATAACTAAAATATAAAATATAAAATTGTTCTATAAATAAGGAGAGGGGAAAGTAAGGGGAAGAGGTTAGTCAAGGGACTAACTTACTTACTTTACTTACTTTCCCTTACTTTCCCCTCTCCTTATTTATAGAACAATTTTATATTTTATATTTTAGTTATTATACAGACCTGAATGATGGAAGTTTAACTTCTGAAACATGTAGTCTGTAATAAAACTCAAGTGGTAAAAAACAAGTGTTTTCTTTAATCATTGTAACATGTCTTACCACAAAGTTAATGTCGAAACAATAAATAAAATAATATTTTATGGTTACTAACTTTTATTCTCATAATTATTATTAAATTGTGTAAAAGGCACTACATCGCAATATTTTATTAATCTTTAATAACCTAAAGGCATGTTGATTAGTCAACTCAGTCTTGGATAATATTTAATAAATAATGGAATGGGAATATCACTCATACCTTTTAAGACTCATCCTGGAAATCAAACATGTGAACTCCAGCATGCTAGCTTAATAAACTAATTATTGTACTACGGAGGCGGACAAATTAATAAGTGAAAAATGCCTACAATAAATAAATGCAATAAAGGGGGAACTTGGCATGATCAAGTATTAAAATACTTGAAAGTGGTCACCTCAGGAGTCAGAATAATCGGCGGGTATGTATGAGGATATGCATGAATGTGGAAGAAGTGTGTGCGTTCTATGCTCTCTGTCTACCCCAGGGGGGGAAGCGGCGTATGAATTAACGTATGGTTTGTATAAATTAACGTATGGTTTTTCCAAATCACGACAGATCGTATTTTTTTCCAAACGCGCAGTAAGTCGTTATGTGGAGACGGACCATTACATGCATTACAAGTACCTACTTAGAGTATCATTTCCCTATTAATTCGGCATGTATGAATGTGGAAAAAGTGTGTGCGTTCTATGCTCTCTGTCTACCCCAGGGGGGGAAGCGGCGTATGAATTAACGTATGGTTTGTATAAATTAACGTATGGTTTTTCCAAATCACGACAGATCGTATTTTTTTCCAAACGCGCAGTAAGTCGTTATGTGGAGACGGACCATTACATGCATTACAAGTACCTACTTAGAGTATCATTTCCCTATTAATTCGGCATGTATGAATGTGGAAAAAGTGTGTGCGTTCTATGCTCTCTGTCTACCCCAGGGGGGGAAGCGGCGTATGAATTAACGTATGGTTTGTATAAATTAACGTATGGTTTTTCCAAATCACGACAGATCGTATTTTTTTCCAAACGCGCAGTAAGTCGTTATGTGGAGACGGACCATTACATGCATTACAAGTACCTACTCAGAGTATCATTTCCCTATTAATTCGGCGAGGCGCCGTCGAACGCGTGGCGGCGCTGCGCCCGTACTTCCGTCGGCAGAGCCCGGAAGCCGCCGTCCGCCATTGTCGTTCGGCGGGAAACTTTCCATTATCTCGATAGATGTCTCCCGAGGCGATGCTTATTAAATTAATGAGCCTTTATTTCACCTGCCGCGTGGGGGAAACATCCTTTTGATATTGGGTTCATTTTCCGAATACGAGGCTGGGGATACACAATGCTTAATTTGAATTTGAGATTGAGGAAAAAGAAAGAAAGGAAGTTTTCCGTAAAATTGTTTTAAATTTTTTTGATGCAAACAATGTGTTTGCATTTTGCAACTCCATTTTAATTTATGTATTAAATGTTGTATGTATGTATTATTGTCCGCCTTCGTAGTGTAATGGTCAGCACGCTCGGCTACCGTACTGGAGGTCCCGGGTTCGATTCCCAAGGGGGGTCAAATAAATGTTAGTGATTTTTTCACTCTTATATTTATTCAATATTACCTTGGACTTGAGCGGAGGGTTGATCACCTATCCTTCATGTGTTAACAATTAAGATAACACTGCGTTTATGTTATGCAGTGCCCTATGCACCATTGGGGTGCGGATAAGGGTTTGAATGAATTAAATGTTAAATCAATTACTGATTTTTTGGGTCTACTAAGTTGTATTTTATTTTATGTAATAATTGTTAATTCCAACACAGATTTTTAGAGTCTACTGAGTTGTATTTTATTGTTAAAAAAACACGTAAATATAAATATTGTGACAATTGTTTTATATTGTTGTCAGTAAGGTTGTCAATCATGGGTAGGATTTGTATATGTAACACGTGTGTAAAGTGTCACTTAACCAAGCCAATGACGGTCGTAAGCTCTGTAAATACCCAGACTTCCACATTCTTCTTCATCTATGCTGAGATTATTTAAAAAATATATTTTTTTATTAAAATTGCAAACAAAACCTCAGTAAATCCTTTTAAGACGCGCCTATCAAAAACTTTCCCAAATTATCTTCGTAAAAATTACCGTATTTTATACATTTATTTTTATATATTCAACTTTTATAATCTGGATTTAAGGGACCGTAAGGCAACGTGAGTGTATTATACAATATGAAAAAACAACAAATTTGAACTTAACTTTATAAGTTTATCACGAGCCAAAACTTCGGAGTTCTCTTTGATACCATGAAATGTTCTCAACAAAACTTCCTTTCACACATAAATATTTTCTTTGAAATATTATAGACTAAATATAATAACGTGTACAAGATCATAATGAAATTTAACTTTCACAACATTTTGAGTGTGTCCAAATACTTGTTCACGAAATCTGGATTATCTCCAATTGCAGGAGTTATTTTCATATTATTTTTTGGCTTTTGTGGACCTCACATACCAATAAAAGAGTTTCTACTCAATAAAAAGCTTCTTTTCATCTCGCCAATAGATGTCTCTAGTGAAGTTCTAGTGATTCAAGAACAATGTTTCAAAATTGGTCCATATTTATGGAACTTCCAAGAATTTGAGTAGTGTGGTTGTCAATAATGGATAGAATTGGTGAATGTTACACGTGTGTAAAGTGATCACGTAAACCAGCCTATGAAGGTCCCGTTAATGCCCAGACTTCCATAATCTTCTTCATCTTTGATGAGATGTCAAAAAATAAGATTTAACTTTCAGTTTATGTAACATTCCCAAAAAGTCAAAACATTTTTTTTAAGTAATTCAATTATTCTTTGGAAAATAAATTCTTCTGACCCAATCTGCACCCAATGGTGCATAGGGCACTGCATCAAATTGATGCAATGTAAAGTTGATCGTTAATTATAGGAAAGCAAGGTGATCAATCTTACGCTTCAGGTACTAGTCCAGGGAAAGATATAATAACACTCTCCTTATCTACATTATATTGAGTGTGTCCTAATACTTGTTCACAAATCTAGATTATCTCCATTTGGGAGTTAATTTTTGCATTACTCCCAACATAGATGAAGAAGAATACGGTCTGGGCATTTACGGGGCGTACGACCGTCATAGGCTGGTGAATATAATCCAGGATTCAGACCTCACATATAAATGAAAGAGTTTGTGCTTAAAAAAAGCTTCCCTCATCCCACCATTGATGGATATTGTGAACTCGAGCATTCTGTGTTATCGAGTTTGATCAATATATCTAGAAGTTTCAAGAATTTGAGTAGTGTGTTTGTCTATCATGGGTAGAATTGGCGAATGTTACATGTGTGTAAAGTGATCACTAAACTAAGCCTATGACGTTTGTAAGCCCTGTAAATGCCCAGACTTCAATATTCTTCTTCATCTATTGTAAAATCATAATTTTGTCCAAACTAATGTAAAAAAATAACTCCTAATTGGAGGTTATCCAGATTTATGAACAAGTATTTGGACACACTCAAAATGTTGTAAGTATGTACAAAATTAATGAGCAATAGGGCATAAATATTGGATTTTGTGGTGTCTTATTTAGAAAATATGACATGACGAAAAAGACAAATAAATTAATTATGTGACAAACCTTGATTGATTTAAGATAATTGAATACATTTATATTTAAAAAAGAAATACTAACATAAATTGTATATTTTTATTTGAATTACAATTTTAACATATTTTTTTTTAAATGCAGAGACCCACCAAGCCACCTTGTGTGTCTTGTCGGTGGAGTTCTTTTTTAATACAATGTACTATATTGTATCTATTGTCTTGTTTTTAGGGATCAACCTTAATTTATTATTAACTTTACACTATAACATAGTCCCTTTCATATAAAGACATTCTATATAAACTAAATATGCTATAAATCCTGACACATGGAGTATTTTTTAATTAAAGTTTAACTTGGTAAATACCACTTTTTCTTAAAATCCATTGTGACACCTGTATCGATGCATTACGCATTATTTTAAAACACTGTATAATTTCAAACGCTTATCCGCACCCTATGGTGCATAGGGCACTGCATCATATAAACGCAGTGTTATCTTGATCATTAACATATGAAGGAAAGGTGATCAGCCCTCCGCTTAGGTACCAGTCCAGGATTATATTGAATAAATATAACAGCGAAAAAATCACTAATATTTATTTGAACCCCCCTGGGAATCGAACCCAGGACCTCCAGTATGGTAGCCGAGCGTGCTGACCATTACACTACGGAGGCGGACGTACACTGTATAAAGCAAAATGAATCGTTTTTTCTGAGGCAACTAATAAATATTATAAAAATATGTTTATTAAAACGATTTCAAAAATAAATAATTGCTTTACAAAAACTCAAGATACATGAGAAAATAATTAAAGGGTTGCCAGCCGGAAACGCTTAGCTTTATCCGGAAGCAGAAAGACTGAAAGGTTTACAAAGAGGTAAGATTGGTCGTTTATCAAGCCAGCCCCATTGCTGCTCGCCTGGTATATAAGTATGGCGAATATATTTTAGGCAGTATGTACGAGAAGTATGTGGTAAGGTTGCATGTATGGAAATTAGGCTACCCGCGTTTTAGGGGTGGAAGATTGAATACTCAGCGGAAACTGAATGTCAAATAAATTAATGTATTTCTTACAGAAAATAAAGTTTTAAATTTTTTTTCTGTCAGACACTGGATAATTCGAAAGTAGCATACCAAAGTAATCCAGCATTGCATATCGCTCACTGCTTTCAACTACGTCATGTATCAAAAATGCCAATTTTCAGTTGTGCATATTTTCGGAATACCCAGAAAATGTTCTACTCGTATATCCTAGCAGGAGCGGCATATTTTTTACTTAATATTTACCCGCTACATGGCAGAAAGTGTTGTTTTTGCGTTTTGAAGAAAATTATTGTTCAGTTATTTTTTTAAATATCCTAAATATTTTTCAAATGGAGAAAAAACTTTCAGGTTTTACCTTAAAAGATCTGTTGCATAGTAAAAAGTTCAATAAGTGACTTGATATTTATTTTTAATACATTTTATTATATTTTTAAACTTTAAAAACGATCTCCTGAAAATCATGTTTTTTGATATATGACGTTGTTGAAAGGAATGAGCGATTTAAGTTTAAAAAATTAAAGAATACATTAGTCATTGTACTATGGAAGCGGACAAATTGAATGTTGAAAAATACCTACAATAAATAAATGCAATAAAACTTCAAAACTTAGAATAAGAGGAAAACTCGGCATGATAAAGTATTTAAAATACTTGAAAATGGTCACCTTAGGAGTCGAAATAATCGGTGTTTATGTATGAGGAGATGCATGAATGTGGAAGATTCGAAGATTTTTTGTTAAAACAGATTAGTGTGGCGTTCTATGCTCTCTGCCTACCCCAAGGAGGAAGTGGCGTTACGGTTAGTAAGTAAGTTAGTTATAAATTAACGTATGGTTTTTCCAAATCACGAGAGATCTGCTGTGCTGGTCGGGGTTGTGGGCGTCTGTGTACCGTCCAACGTCGGGTTTGAATCTGATATAGCTGACTTACTGAACTAAATACTAATCCCTAAAAATTTCGTGACGGATTTACAAACTTGTATTTATTTGGATTGGTAGTGACAGGAATATTGATAGCTTATAAATGTAAATCCACAGTAAATTCTGGATACAATTTTGTGTTGTTTACAACTTATTTTTAAACTTTAAAAACGATCTCCTGAATATCATGTTTTTTTATATATGACGTTGTTGAAAGGAATGAGCGATATAAGTTTAAAAAAATTATAAAATATTGAGCAATATAAGTTTAATGCAATATGGATATTCAATAATGGGGTTGAATGGTGAACGTTACACAAGTGTATAAAATGATCACTATAGCTTTTAGTCTGCCAGCGACATGTTATTTCTTTTACTGTAATAATTGCGGTTCTACCACAAAGAGAGAACAAGACTAGATTACTCCGCTATCGTTTGATCCTATTTCCAGCTTCTCGCTTAGTCGGCGCTCTGCTGCGTGTTATAAAGGACGTGGAATCTATGACTCTGAGTTACGAGTCGCGTACTACGATTTCCATACAAATTTAAACCGGGGTCTTTTGGTACCCCGCTTCGTATCACGTGTAATTTTTGGATGAATAGTACGAGAAAGGTTAACCTGTAAAGTAAACTGAAAATGAGTTTTTGATATAATCTGTTGTCGATCAAAGGGAGTATTTAAAATAATGCAAATGGCTAACATGGGCCTGTTAAATGGGGATAATATGGGGTTGAGGGTACAGATAAAAATTCTCAATTCGGACAGGCTAGCGTATCCTTTGGAAAGTAACTTTTCAGCACGAATTAGCAAGTTCGCATGTCTGCTAAGGGCAGTTACAAATTGCAGGGAATAAAATTACTTCAGGATCCCAAATTTCAGGGATGGCAAATGAGCTTTGAGCAAAAGTACTCAGTCTTGCGATTTTTCTTGTCTACCGTTTACTAGACTTACGTTATTTTTGTATATTTCGTATATTAAAAACATTGTTAACTTTGTGGTATGGTAATATTTACCACTTTAATAAAACCGTTCTTATCATTTACCACTTTAATAAACACTAATTCGTAGCTGACGGTTTCGAAATAATCATTTCATCATCAGGTCATTAAAATAAAATGATCACAGTCTGACATTTGTACAAAAAATAATTTCTTAAAATGAGAATGAAGACAAATGAATCACAATGGGAATATTTTAAAGTGTTTTTTTTGTTGTCATGAATTAAAGTGGTTAAATTAAATTTGTATTACACAAAGTGAACGATGAATAATGAATGATAAGGAGAGTATTATTTTTTGACATCTCATCAAAGATGAAGAAGAATATGGAAGTCTGGGCATTTACGGGGCTGACGACCGTCATATGCTGGTTTAAGTGATCACTTTACACACGTAAAACATTCACCAATTCTACCCATTATTGACAACCACACTACTCAAATTCTTGGAAGTTCTATATATATAAACCAATTTTGAAACTTTATCTTTGAATCACTACAACTTCACTAGAGACCTATTGGTGAGATGAAAAGAAATAATTAATAAATATTTTAATAAGCAGAAACTCTTTTATTAGTATGTGAAGTCTGAATCCTAGATTTATAATCACACAAGTGAGAATCGCCAGAAAATATCATTTTCATTTTTATTATTTAAGGTTATAATTTGACCAGATAATTTATTTACAACATTTTGAGTGTGTCCAAATACTTGCAGACCACAAAGTCTGATTGGAGATAATCCAGATTTTGTGAACAAGTTATTGGACACACTCAAAATGTTGTATTTTTTACTCTTAATATTTTATTAATTAAATTTTTATCTCAATTACAATCTTTATTATTAAAACACCGAATTGATTTGTCATCCCTGTTTGACCCATTAAAAACATTGATAAGGGTAGAAGTTAGGGATATTCAGCGGTCAGACAACAGCCTCACGATATTATTGGGGAGATTTTTTAAAAGCAATGAAAGTTTCGACTCAAATAATGAATATGTAATGTGGTCTAAAAGGATTACTTACACATGACCTTGAGCGTATGATTTATAATGCTTTTCTGAAAGGAAATCGTAGGCAAATCGAATGGAATGGAGAAAAGTACAAAAAACTAACTAACTAACCATCACGCCGCTTCCCCACAGGGGTAGGCAGAGATAATAGAACGCCACACCACTCTGTCTTTGCAAACATTCTTCGCCTCTTCCACGTTCATGCATCTCCTCATACATACCCGCCGATTGTTTCGACTACTGACCTGACCGCTTTAAAGTATTTGGCATACCTGATCGTGCCAAGTTTTTTTCGGTCTTCCTATGCTCCTTTTTCCAATTGAATTCGCCTCATAAATGTGTTTTACCGTTCTTTCCTCACGCATTCGTTCTACACGTCCAAACCATCTCAACACACCTTTCTTAATTTTATCGATAATGCTTATCTCAGCTTTGCATTCATAATTTCACAATTTGAACATCTATCGAATATACATCATCATATATTATACATTGTTTTGTCGCACATTCTTTTGAGAGATCGCATTTCGACTGCATTCAGTCTACTTTCATCCTTCTTTCGCCAACGCCATGTTTCACTTTCATTCATTAGGGTCGGAGAATAGTACAAAAAATAAAAAAAAATTGAGATTAGAACAAATTGTTGGAAATGGAGGAAAAATACATATTACTGGCAAATGGAAAAATAGTGCAAATGGTAGAAAATGAAGTAAAGTAGAAGTAAGTTAAGTAGGAAATTGAGATAACAATAAACTGTAGGATATGGAGTAAAATACAAATAGTAGGAAATGGAGATAAGAACAAATTTTAGAAAATGTAAAAACTTATTAATAGTAGAAAATAGAGAACAGTAATGATAATAGGTAATGGAGAGTACTAAAATTTACAACATTTTGAATGTGTACAAATACTTGTTTACAAAATCTGGATTATCTCCAATTACGAGAGTTATTTTCATATTATTTTTTGACATCTCATCAAAGATGAAGAAGAATATGGAAGTCTGCGCATTTACTACTATTAGTAAAAAATAATACTACAATTTGTAAGACATTGAGAAGAATACAGATATTAGCAAATGAAAAAAATTACAAAGAGTAAAAATCAGAGAACAGTTTTAATGGTAGAAAATGGAAAAGAGTGCTAATAATAGGAAATTAAGGAAAGCACAAATTGTAGAAAATACTAAAAAGTACAAAAAGTTGGATTTGTACAGTAGTAGAGTACAAATAGTGGAAAATGGAGAAGAGTACTAATGATAGAAAATGGCTAAAAATAATAATAATAATAAACATAGGATAATACAAATAGTACAAAATAGAGAAAAGTTCAAATAGGAGAAATGGTAAAAAGTGGAGAAAAGTACAATTAGTAGGAAATGGAGAATAGTACAAATTGTAGAATATGGATAAGTACAAACAGTAGAAAATAGAGTAAAGTACAACAAAATATCGGAAGATAATGTGAGGATACGTAAAATGAATTTCCTTATAAAAATCAATCGAAAATAATGTTTTAAGAATTCGACCAGATAGTACCTGAATATACTGAAAAAAAAGCGCTTTCACCGATTGATTTTCACAAAAACTTTTCCATTACATGTTCCTTTTTTTCATTTCCAGGCTGATTCTCTTTTCCTGGAGGCAACGGATGTAACAGAGTGCATCATTAGCGGGAAATCTGAGGTAAATATTTTTTGAAATACCAATACATTTTTTTATTCCAACCTTTTTTAGAAATCCGTAATGTCTTCAAAAACTGGTGCAGTGCAAACTTTACTTTTGAATTTATTTAAAAACTGAAATATATTTTGAAGGCTGATTAGAGTAACTAACTAACTAACTAACCAACCATCACGCCGCTTCCCCGCAGGGGTAGGTAGAGAGAATAGAGCGCCACACCACTCTGTCCTTACAAACATTCTTCGCCTCTTCCACGTTCATGCATCTCCTCATACATACCCGCCGATTGTTACGACTCCTAACCTGACCACTTTCAAGTATTTGGCATACCTGATCGTGCCATGTTTTTCTCGGTCTTCCTCTGCTTCTTTTCCCACTAACATTCCACTCATAAATTTGTTTTACCGTTCTTTCGTCACTCATTCGTTCCGCATGTCCAAACCATCTCAACACACCTTTCTTAATTTTATCGATAATGCTTATCTCAGCTTTGCATTCCTTCCTTATTTCACTATTCGCACATCTATCATACATCGTTTTGTCGCACATTCTTCTGAGAGATCGCATTTATTAGATTTCTGATTAAGTATTATAATTATATGTCCAATTTGACATGTGAATCTGACAGGTTAGGTTTGGTTAGGTTAGGTTGGATTAGGTTAGATAAACGATTATATAAAAAATATGCCATGTTAAAACTAGAAGCGAATAAATATTGGAATGATGATCAGATATAAACTAATAATAATTCATACTCATACAATAAGGCATAATATCTGATTTGGATATTTAAAAAATATATATTTTACTTTATTTGTTATTAATAACATTTTGAGTGTGTCCAAATACTTGTTCAATATTTGAACAAGTATTTGGACATACTCAAAATATTATAAATAAATTATCTGGTCAAATTATAAGCTAAAATAATAAAAATGAAAATGGTATTTTCTGGCGTTTCTCATGTGTGTGATTATAATCCAGGATTTGGACCTCACATACTAAGAGTTTCTGCTTAGTAAAAAGCTTCTATACATCTCACCAATAGATGTCTCTAGTAAAGTTCTAGTGATTCAAGAACAAGGTTTCTAAATTGGTTCATATACATAGAACTTCCAAGAATTTGAGTAGTGTGGTTGTCAATAATGAGTAGAATTTGTGAATGTTACACGTGTGTCACTTAAAGTGATAAAGTGGTAAAGTGTTAAAGTGATCACTTAAACCAGCCTATGACAGTCGTCAGCCCCGTACATGCCCAGACATCCATATTCTTCTTCATATTTGTTATTAATTAAATGAGGATATTTTATTTTTTATTTTTAAAATTAAACACTTGTTTACCTCTACATGAGTTTTATTTCATTACACACGACTAGTTTCGAAAATTAACAGACGTTTCAATCTACAGGTGTAAGGAAAAACTACTTTTTGATTTTTGAATAGTTTTCATTTTTCACCTGTAGATGAAAGCGTTTGTAAGTTTTCGAAACTAACTCATTAAGTGATTGATTAATTATAAATAAAATATGTATTAATTTTTAATCAAACACAGATTTTTTGAGTCTACTAAGTTGTATTTTATTAACAAAAAACACACATTGCTGCACATGTTAAAACTGTCACTTAGAATTGTATAGCTACATAAGGACCGTAATCCATTTGATCTTCACATTCGTTTGATAATGCCCTAACAAGGCGAAACAATTGTCACAGTATAATTTTTTATGTGTTTTTTGTTAATAAAATACAACTTAGTAGACTCAAAAAATCTGTGTTTGATTTAAAATTAATACATAAATTGAAATGGAGTTCTACTAATTAAACGCCAAGTCAATAAATAAATAAAATAATCAACATGCCACAAAGTAGCTAATGATTGTATTTTATTTATTGATTTGGCGTTTAATTTATAGAACTCCATTTTATCAATTTTTAATTCATTCGTAGGAAATAGCCATAACTAGGTGAAACAATTGTCACAATATTAATAATGTGTAATTTTATGTGTTTTAAAATAAAATACAACTTAATAGACTCAAAAAATCAGTGTTTGATTTAAAAATTAAAACATAAGCTTATGAATGCTACAAAGTTAATGCCGAATCGATAAAATAGTAGGGTATTTTTTTTTGTTGTGGCTATATTTTTTAAAATTCTGGAATAAATTTTATGTCACATTTTTTGTGCGTGTAAATTTGTAATATTTCTTCCAAAATTATAAAATGAATACGTAAGTTATCATTGCTTAGGACCTTGTGATTAGGGATTTTTTAAATTTAGTCTCAGTTACATTTGACACATACAAAATACAGTGAATAAATCATTATATTACGTCATTACCGTGTATATTAAATCCGCCTCCACATTGTAGTAGTCCGCCTCCATAGTGTAGTGGTTAGCGCGCTAGGCTACCATCCTGGAGGTCCCAGGTTCGATTCCCAAGAGGGTCAATATAAATATTGATTTTTCAGTCTAATATTTATTTAATATGACCCTGGACTGGTACCTGAAGCGGAAGGCTGATCACTTTTCTTTCGTGTATCCTTTAACAATCAAGATAACACTGCTTCTAAACGATGCAGTGTCCTATGCACCATTGGGTGCGGATAAGGGTTAGAAGAAGAAGTGTATTAAATGGAAAGCTTTTGAAGCTAGGTTTTTTGACTAAGTTGTATGGTATTCCTTCAGCTATACTCCCAATATGGAAGTCGCAATAGGCTACTCTACGTTATGTGGATTCAGGATTTATGTATTTCCATTATGAGTCCACTCCGAAATGGTTACGGTAGTCTATTTAATGGAAACGTAAATCAAAATAAAGCGAGAAATTTATCTTTTATTTCGGATTCATTCCACACATCGATCAGACACCGATTTATTTATTATTTATTAGTTTTGAAAAGTTCGGTCAGTATGTGGTCGTTTCAATTCAATTCAATTCAGTTTTCACATTTCAATTCAGAAACTCATTTATTAGTATGTGAGGTCCGAATCCTGGAATCACAAACATGAGAAACGCCAGACAATATTGTTTTCATTTTTATTATTTTAGCTTATAATTTCACCAGTTAATTTAAATACATCATTTTGAGTATCCTCCAATACAAATCTGGATTATCTCCATTTGTAAAAAATAAACGCCAAACTCCTCACCTTTGTAAAAAAAAATGTAAAAAAACAACTCCTAACTCCTTACTTTTCTTATCATTAAAAATATTTAAAAAAAATAACTACTAACTCCTTACTTTTTTATCATTAAAAATATGTAAAAAATAACTACTAGCTCCTTACTTTTTTATCATTAAAAATATGTAAAAAATAACTACTAACTCCTTACTTTTTTTGTCAAAATATTTTTTTTAAAATAACTCCTAGCTCCTCATCATTTTTGTCATAAAAGATATGTTAAAAGATATGTTATCTCCTAATTCCTGCCCTTTTTTGTCAAAAAAAAAACTCTTGATCCGTCAAAAAAAACTCTTCATCCGTCACAAAATAACTCCTAGTTGCATACATATTTAGAATTTCAAATTTACAATAATGTGTCCTTACTGTTATTCCGCGCCAAGGACACATTTTACAACACCTTTTCGTTAAATTATTTGATTATATTTGAAACTTTAGAATTAGTCTATTTTTTAAATAAAAATTCGCACAATTTGAAGTGGCAATTAACGCAACAGTGTTGGAGTCTCGAAAATAAAAATATATAGATCTGACCCCCTTTACAGCTACAAAAGAAATATTTTAATATACTAATGTATTTAATTGTAATTTCAACTATTTTTACCGAGCAAATTATATTTTATACATATGACGGTCGTAAGCCCCGTAAATGCCCACACTTCAATATTCTGAACATTTGTGAACAAGTATTTGGACACACTATAAAAGTGTCCATCTCCGTAGTGTAATGGTCAGCACGCTCGGCTACCGTTCTGGAGGTCCCGGGTTCGATTCCCAGGGGGGGGTAAAAAAAATATTAGTGATTTTTTTACTGTACTATTTATTCAATATTACCCTGGACTGGTACCTGAAGCGGAGGGCTGATCACCTTTCCTTCATGTGTAACGATCAAGATTACACTGCGTTTGTATTATGCAGTGCCCTATGCACCATTGTTTTATTATTATTATTATTATAAATGTTGTAAATAATTTTTCCAGTTTTCTCTACGCGGAATATTAAGGTTAAAAGCCATTATTTTTCCGAAAATATACCCCGGTAATATGAGTTATTACCATAAATATCCGATATTCTATAACACGACAGCCGGTCGAGAGAGGCTGTGGAAGTTTGATGTAGTGTGAATTGTGGAACTCGCTGTATGATGAAGTGTCGATTGTGGAACTGAGCGGATGATGAAGTGCAAACTGTGGAACGGAACCTTCGTTTGAAATGGGAAATTTTCCAAACATCTCCCACATTGGTTTTTTCCATTCGCAGATTTCATTTCCACTCTCACCGGGATAAATTGCTTTTCCATCTGTGCATACGGATTTAAGATAACAATTTATTTATTTTATTTATTGATTCGGCATCAACTTTGTGGAATGACATGATTATTGCGATACAAAATATATTGGCCAAACTGCGAGAAGTCTAAGAATTAGAATAAGAGAACATCGCCGTTGACTAACAAGGAATTTTTTTTTCGGAATTTGCAAATCATATCATGGAAACTAACCACTCATTTGACTCTCATACACTTAAATTATTACACTCTGTTACAAATAAAGGTCAAGTCATGAATAATTTAGAAAATTTAGAAATACATAAAAATTCAAATTCAAATAAAACAATAATTAATAATATACTGTTTCAAAATACGTCACCATTATTATCAATGTTTCCTTTTACAAAAAATGTTGTTCCTTAACCCCTCTCCCTATATTTATTAACCTAAATATACACCTAAATATATTTTTATTCGTTAGTTTTAATTTGCACCAGAAGATGAAAACAAGTGTCGTTTTCGAAACTAGTCGTAAATAAAAATAAAACTCGATAAAATAGTATATTCAAGAATTTTATTTTAATAAAATAACAATTTATTTGTTATTTTTAAAACACACATGTGAACAAAACTAACGTGATATAATTAATATGTATATAAATATGGAGGTCGTCACTAAAACGTTACATGTCCATTAAAATGAGCCGCTTAGGCTTACAGTAATAGTAGGAAATTGAAGTATTTTTGTAAATAACAAAAACACAAATATTTCTCTTTAAAAAAATCATATAAAAAAGATTACAAAATTATCAGGTTCTTACAGAGAAAGAGAAAATACAGAGAAACTTCGGAAATCTGAACTTATGTGCCAAGTTCGGATTTGAAAAAGTTTAGATTAGCTGATTTTTTTTAAATACAGTAATTTTTTTTAAATACATATTTTTTTTAATACAGGATTTACAACATACAGGATTTTTTTTTAAATACATATTTTTTCGACATAAGTATATGTATTATATCAGATAAAAAGCGAACTATATTTAAATTATATTGAGATCAAATTTAAAAGATCTGTTATAGGAGGAATGTTGACTAAAAGCAGTCGAAACGCGATCTCTTAGGCGAATGTACGCCAAAACTAGCTATAATATATGTTCGAATGATGATTAAAGCAAAAGATTGGAAAGCATAAGCATTATCGAATAGAAAAAGGTGTATTCAGATGGTTTAGGCATGTGAATCGAAAAGAATCGCTAATAAAAATTTAAGGGACAAATGTGGTTGGTAATAGAAGCAGACAAAGGCCGAAGAAAACTTGGTACGATAAAATATGTCATATTTTTACATAAAAACGGTGCGGTCAGGAGTTTGAATAATTTTCGGGTATTTATGAGGAGATGCATCTGGAAGAGGCGAAGAAAGTATGTAAAGACCTACTACCTATGTGCCTACTCTCTGCCTACCCCTATAGAAAGTGCGATGATGGCTTATTACTTAGTTAGTTACCTATTAAAGATGTACATAAAAACACGAGCATGTTTGAATGCAATGTTCTGTCCAAATTTCAAAGCAATCGGGAAATTTAGGATTTTTAATGAAAAAAAAAAGAATTACCTAACGTCCAAGTGAATCTGAAATCTAGCTACGGCTTGTGCAACACCGCTTATCATGACCCTACTCAGGCTTCAATTTTTTAAGTTTTATAGCTACTCGTGAGTGGATTTACTCTTTGTGTTCAAAGTTCCTATAATTTCATGTAATTCATGATTGAAAATTCTAGGCAAAAACACTCGCATTTTTTTGTTCATGAACCGTTTACATTTTTATTTATATACATAGATATCACATTACTTTTCCTATCATATATTTTATTTATTTAAAAAATAAATGGATCAGATATACTGTATTTTTAATATGTCAAAAATGAAATACCTTATAAAATGTAATGTTAGATAATATAAAATTTTTAGCTTCAAATCCGCTGAAATGGGGGAAAATATTTCCAAAACTTATACTGCATTTACAATATGTCACAAAATAAATATCTTTTGTTGAAAATAAATTCGTTAGATAATAAAGAAAATTCTAGCTTAAAATCCGCTGAAATGGAGGAATATATTTTCAAAACTTATACTGCATTTATAATATGTCACAAAATAAATATCTTTTGTTGAAAACAAATTCGCCAGATAATAAAAAAAAATCCAGCTTAAAATCCGCTGAAATGGAGGAATATATTTTCAAAACTTATACTGCATTTATTATATGTCACAAAATAAATATTTTTTGTTGAAAATTAAATTCCTTAGATAATATAGAAAATTCTAGCTTTAAATTCGCTGAAATGGAGGAATATATTTCCAAAACTTATACTGCATTTTTAATATGTCACAAAATAAATATCTTTTGTTGAAAATAAATTCGTTAGATAATAAAGAAAATTCTAGCTTCAAATTCGCTGAAATGGAGGAATATATTTCCAAAACTTTTACTGCATTTATAATATGTGACAAAATAAATATATTTTGTTGAAATTAAATTCGTTAGATAATATAGAAAATTCTAGCTTCAAATCCGCTGAAATGCAGGAAAATGTTTCCAAAACTCCATGAATTTTCTAAAGATATTCCGATAAATGTCCCGTTAATTTGATTCATATAGACTAGAATTTTCCAAATCATTGCTTCAAACATTTTTGTACTATAGAATTCGCGCGTTTCAGTGCATTTCTTCGTTACATTTTCAAGTCTTCGGATCTTTGCAAACGATTCTCTGAAATATTTGTTTCGATCTATCATACATATTTGTCCGCCTGCGTAGTGTAATGGTCAGCACGCTCGGCTACCGTTCTGGAAGTCCGGGTTCGATTCCCAGGGGGGTCAAATAAATATAAGTGATTTTTTCACTATAATATTTATTCAATATTTACCCTGGACTGGTACCCGAAGCGGAGGGCTGATCACCATTCCTTAATGTGTAAACGATCGAGATAACACTGCGTTTATATGAAGCAATGCCCTATGCACCATTGGGGTGTGGATAAGGGTTTTATTATTATTATCATACATATAAAACTGAAAAAAAAATTATTCCAACAGAAATTTGGGGACCAAGTGTGTAAAATACTTGGAAGCAAAACTTCAATAACCTTCCTACAGATATAAAAAAATTGAAGGCATAGAAATGCTTAAAAATAAATTAAATGAATTATTCTTCTAACCCTTATCCGCACCCAATGGTGCATAGGGCACTGCATCGTATTGACACAGTGTTATCTTGAACTTACTTACATGAAGGCAAGGTTATCACTCCTGCGCTTCAGGGACCAGTCCAGGGTAATATAAAATAAATATAAGAGTAATATTTATTTTCACCCCCCCCTCTTGGAATCGAACCCGAGACCTTCAGCACGGTAGCTAAAGACGCTAACCATTACACCACGGAGGTGGACAAAATGAATTATATACACGTTAATCTAAGAACAAAAAAAAAACAAAAAAAAACACAAAAAATAATTCAAATAATGATAAATTATATTTATATTATTTTTTGACATCTCATCAAAGATGAAGAAGAATATGGAAGTCTGGGCATTCACGGGGCTGACGACCGTCATAGGCTGGTTTAGTGATCACTTTACACACGTGTAACATTCACCAATTCTACCCATTATTGACAACCACACTACTCAAATTCTTGGAAGTTCTATATATATGAACCAATTTAGAAACCTTGTTCTTGAATTACTAGAACTTCACTAGAGACATCTATTGGTGAGATGTAAAGAAGCTTTTTTACTAAGCAGAAACTCTTATATTAGTATGTGAGATCCGAATCCTGGATTATATTCACACACATGAGAAACGCCAGAAAACACCATTTTCATTTTTATTATTAAGCTTATAATTTGACCAGGTAATTTATTTACAACATTTTGAGTTTATACAATATTTGGACATACTCCAAATGTTGTAAATAAATTATATTACCCACAAACATAAACAATAAATAGTAAGTGTACGTCCCTCTCCAAAGAAAAATGTTAAGTCTCTTTATTGGACAGAACTGCGCTACTAATTTAAGATAATAAAAGTAGAAATGTCTACTAAATGAATTAAAATTATTTGAAAAACACTTTTGTAACCGTTTTCAATAATCCTTTTTTTTAAATAAAAAATAAGAAATTTTGCATGCATTTTATATTTCGAATCTACTACGTATAAATAATTTTACGCAAAGTACATAGAGATAAAATGATTAAGAAAAATATCAGACCCTTCGTAAATACAAGCACCGCTAATTAATATGAAGCGTGTATCGTATTTATTTTGAATTACGATTTTTAATTACGGTTTTACTAAATTTCGAGACCGTATAAATTTACTAAACGAAATTCAGTACTAAGACAAATTGGGAAATTCACCATTTAATTCCGTTTGAATAAGAATTTTCATTTAAGTTTTTTGCGAAATCTTACATCTTCTAAAGTTATTTATTGATTGCTTTAAAATTTCGACACAACGACCTATTCAAATACACACGTGTTGTATGTTGATTTGGTAGCTAAAAACACGCTTTAAAAAATTGTTTTTTGACCGCAATGGCAGGTTTATTTACTATCAAATGAAATGATAATAGATTATATGATATTATATGATTATATAGATTATTATTGATTATATGATTATATAGATTATATGATAATAGATCTTGGGACATCTCAACATTATAGGAGAATAATTTGGAAATCTGGATATTGACAGAGCTTATGACCTATCATAGGCTGGTTAAGTGATCACTTTACACACGTGCAACATACATCACATTTTGGTTCCAGAGAACTTACATGTACACTGTCATGAGATTAAAGATATAAATATGTGGTAGTATATGTAACTAACTAACTAACTAACTAACCATCACGCCACTTCTCCGCAGGAGTAGGCAGAGAGAATCGAACGCCACACCACTCTGTCTTTGCAAACATTCTTTGCCTCTTCTACATTCATGCATCTCCTCATACATACCCGACGATTATTACGACTCCTGACCCGGCTGCTTTCAAGTATTTGATATACCTGATTGGTTCAAGTTTTCCTCGGTCGTCCTCTGCTTCTTTTTCCAACTACATTCGCCTCATAAATTTGTTTAACCGTTCTTTTTTCACTCATACGTTCCACATGTCCAAACCATCTCAACACACCTTTCTTAATTTTATCGATAATGCTTATCTCAGCCTTACATTCTTTCATTATTTCATCACGCGAACGTCTATCAAACATCATTTTGCCACACATTCGTCAGAGGGATCGCTTTTCAACTGCATTGATTAAACCTGCTTATTGTTTTTATATTTTGCCATGCATTAGTTTTGGTTATTAAATAAAAATATATCTTTATTATTTGTGTTCTAGTCTTGTTAACCTTAATCCCATGTTCCAAAATGAGAAATAGAAATTACTCATCGGGAATGTTATATATATGACTTATGTATGTAAGATGTTTTGAAAAATGAATAAAGAAATAAATACGGAAGAAAAGCAATTGAGATGGTATAGGCTTATATGACGTAGAGAACCTGAACATACTGTAAACCAGGCGATCGCTATGGATCTTTTACCGAAAGAGGAAGATCAAAAAATTCATGGATGCTACAGAAATATAACATGGCGTCGTATATGATAGAATGACCTACAATCTGAAGACGAGGAGAGATGAGCCCAACAGTCTGCAAAGACGATAAGTTGGGATGGAGTTAGAAAGAAGAAGAAAGAGTGATCTTTATTGTGTTCTAAGCCTACCTTAGTTTATGTATTAATTTTAAATGAAACACAGATTTTTTGAGTCTACTAAGTTGTATTTTTTTCACAAAAACACATAAAAAATTAATATTATGACAATTGTTTTGCCTTGTTAGGGCATTAATAAACGAATATGAAGATCAAATGGACTACGGTCCTTATGTAGCTTTACAATTCTAAGTGACAGTTTAAACACGTGCAGCAATAATTTATGGAAGACAACAGTAGCTAATGGGGGATGTAAGTACGTACCCTTATATTTATTTTCTGAGAAAAGAAGAGTTTATTGACATGGCATTTTTTTAGAGAATTAAAGTCTTAAAGCCAAATACAATTGTTGGTAATATTTGTTCACTATCCCAGGGTTCTATTATGCTGGTATTACAACACATTTCCATTGAATAGTATTACAAATTCGAAGTGCGGTCAAACTTTGCCAATTACGATCAAGTTTAAACATTTTTTTAGGAAAACCGTTTATTAAATTAATTTAAAAAGTTTAATACAATTTTCTTGGAGGTCACGTAATAATTCACGTATATTACTATATTTCTTACTATTATATCGGGTATAAAGCTGAAAGATGAAAGTAATATCAAAAGTTTGACAGCTTTTCAAGTAGTAATGAAAATTTAAATTTCAACCGAACTTTCAGCACGCCGGATATAATTCCAGTGTCAATTGAAATTGGCTCATTTTCCGACATTTTACGGTAATCATATTTATTATCTTTGCATTTGCAAGAGACCTTCTCTCAGAATAGGAAATAATGTATCCGAATTGATTAGATTACTGCGAATTTCATCAGTAATGAAGCGAGCGAACGTTGTGAATAGGGAAACGTCTTGGAATACAGTAATTTTTCGCAATTCGTTTCTGCTTTTACGTTGTATTGCGAAATACAACACAAAGGCAGTAAGTAATTCGCCCGCCTACACACACACACACACACACACACACACACACACACACCACACACACACACCCACACACCCACACACACACACACACCCACACACACACACACACACACACACACACACACACACAAACTTTTTCATTAACGAGCCGAAATCACTTGTTTATGAATGATTTGAGATTTTCGATAGTTTTATTTAATAAAATACATTGAATTAATAATAAAATAAACTTATGTAATATAATAATATAATATAATTAATAATAAATATAAATCACCACGCATGAAAGTGACTGTATTGTTTCTTCGTGTAAAAATTCATGTTTTGTCATATGCCCGAAAAAGAAAATAAAGTATCGCGGTGTAACAATACACCAGCATTTAAAGTTCCACACTCACATCTCACGTACTCCTTACTACAGTATGGCATTGTTGGATGGGGGTGAATTTGTAAAAACGCCTTGAACTGTATCAAAACACTTCAGATATCAATAATTAAAGTAATTTTAAAAATAAAAAAATAAAATATCCAACAAAATTATTATTTTAAATATTCAACATGTCAAAAGTATAAACCATTTTAAAAAACTGCAATTTTCCAACTATTTAAGGGTGAAAACTAATTAAAACTAAATTAATGTTTATCTTTGAAATATAAACATGACTTTACGATACCAAAATGCAATATCAAACAATTCCAACAGAATTGAAATATTTGGGAACTGCAACCTTCCTATAGACATTAAAAAATTAAGGTCATTAAAATGCCAAAAAATTAATTAAATGAATAATATAAATGTACCTATCAATTTTATATTTGTATATATCTAAGAAGAAAAAAACAGAAAACACCATTCATTTGTTTTGTTTTAATAAAAATAAATTGTATTACCAACAAACATAACTAACAAGTGTTAGCTTCTCTCCAAGCACATGAGCTCAGTCTCTTTATTTGAGAGAACTGCGTTTTTAATTTGAGATTGTAAGTAGAAATGTCTCGAAAATTAATTATAATTACATTAATTTAAAATACGCCAAACTCGCTAAGCACGGTAAATAATAAGAATAATGCAGGCATCAGCATTTTATATGGCATAGTGGTTAACGCTTACGTGAACCCTTCATCTGTTCCCAGATTCAATCCCTAGAGCTATCGACATAAATATAAATAGAACCTGAAGTCCTGGACTCATTACCCACTCTTCATTTTGTTATGACAAGTGCCACAATAAATCAGGAAAAAAGTTTAATTGTATCTAATAATGTGAATAGTCAGACGAATGGAAATTGGAACGAATAGCGAGATTACACGCTATGTTAATTCGTTGAAAAGTGAGCCTACTACGGTACGAATACCCACATCACGTTCGTAGCAACTAAGAAATTCGTTTCTATTCGTAAGGCTGAAAGGCGGAATATAGTACGTATTAAATGTGAAATTTTCTCAGATCATTTGGATGTAAATATTTTGCCTACGAATGTATTTCTACAAGTTTTTTCAATACATACTTTACATATTAAATTGTGGATATTCTTTTAGTGTATAAAATATATAACGAAAAAAATCTTGTTTTTAAAAATGTTAAATGTTTTTTCAGGCGTCTCCTAGTACATATAATAATTAAATAAATTTACTAACTTACATTTCATGAAGGTTTGTGCTCATAAAAATATACTTATTTCAACAATAGATGTTGTCGAGGAACTTGCATTTATTAGGTCTTTTTAATTGAGGCATAAATACATACATCCATAAATTTCAGTAATGTGATTGCCAATTATTGGTAAAATGATAAATATTATACAGCGTACAAAGATTTTACTTAAAAAACCCTATGACAAGTCGTAAGTCCTGCAAATGAAAAATCTGGGATAAAATCACCAATACAAAAACGGTTTTCAGTGTATGCGTGGGTGCCGTGATTTGTGTATATTCGCATGTCGTCGCGCGTTTACTTCACCAGTAGTGCGCAGATCGTCTTACGCGGTGGTCATGTCACTACGCTAGCTATTGCGGCTACTTGCGATGTATTTTTTCTCGTTTTCAGACACTTACTAGAGCTAACATTACAAAATTTATACAATTATTTCAACTTCGTCTATAGTCAATAAAAGCAACATTTAGGAATATTAAATTTTTTCCATTTTTGAACCACATTTTCATATGGTGTACCAAATACATATCACCGGTCCACGCTAAAGTTTTTAGCATAGTAAGGGACGGATTAAATAAATAAATACCGCTTTATTAACTGTTTATTAAATAAGTGGTGCAAATCCAGTATTTGGGAAATCCAGATTTTGAATCCGAATCCCGGATCTAGCCGGGCTTATATACAATATACAGATATGCTTAAAACTTATTTACGCACAACTGTACATTGGTCCCTAGATCTGGTAATTGAACACGGACAAATCGTAGTCATACAGGAGAAAGTGACCAAGTGCATTTTTTACTAAAATGTGATTACAGTGAAACCTCTATCTATCGTTTTTCAAGGGACCTATCGAAATAAACTATGAATGCGGGAAAACAATTTGTATGACATACCAGTAACTCGAGTGTACTTTTTTGCAAATTTTCACAAAAACAGTTTATTTTAGAAATAAATACAAAAAAAACGGAAATGGATATCATGCAAATTGACAATAAAACCAATTGATAAATATTTAACACGGTTTATTTAAAAAAATAACGACAATCGATTATTACTATTTTAAATTTCAAATTTGGAGCGTAATTTAAACGATGAATGCGATAAAATGTCGATAGAGAAACGATCAATGCGATCTATTTTTGTATGAAATGAATCCGGGGTAGAAGAAATTAACGTCACATCCGGGAAAAAGATTATTCGAGGAACGATAGATAGAGGTTTCACTGTAATGACTATTTGATATCTTACAAGCTTAATATTGCCCTGAAAAAATCCCAAATCGATTTTAAACTAGGAAGTATAATGATTTACTTGTTGAAAATGACTAATTGCATTGACTGATGTTTATTTTCTTGCCAAGCAAAAGTGACTTAAATGGTCCTCCTGAATATTTTACGTTTTGTTAGTTGGTCAGTTTCTCCTGTCCGACTACGAAACATCCAAAGATAAGCGGAGATAGCTAGCAAAACGACTGTCGACTGTAATTATCGCCAATACGAGACTAATCGTGCTCGGCGTACATTGCCAGTGGCGAGCACTAGATGCGGGATTGTTTCGTGACGCAGCTATGTCCATTAATCCAAGTCTCGGGACCCTTTTCAATTGGCCCTCGGGCGCCCCCCGCCGGCTACAGAGAACATCTCTTGCGAAGATTAATTGTTACTTCTGACGTCTCGGGGGAAATGTGACAAAAACAACAAACTTTAAATGCTAAAATAGTGTGCGGGTATGACCAGAGTCGGATTCGAAACGAGTATTTATCTAAATTGTAAAAGAAAAACACTTGTATATAATTTATAATTTATATTTGAAGCACTAACTTTGTGATTTTCCATTTTATAATAAATATGTAACTTTGTTTTAAAATCACTAAAATAGATTTTTTAGTGATTTTAAAACAGAGTTACATTTTAATTAAAAAACACTTGTGTTTTACCCCTTGGGCTTATTTTATTATCGTCATAATAAGTGGTAAATAACAAGTGTTTTTCTTTGACAATTTCATCATGTCTTACCACAAAGTAAATGAATGCCGAAATAATATATAAAATATTGTTCATGTAAATATTACGAAATGTATTTTATCGGGTGTCTAGATCAGAAATGTGATAAAATGACAAGAAACTTGAAAAAATAACTCAGTAAAACATTACGTTATATTTGGGATGTAACTTTTTGAATTTTAACTGATTTAAATTAAAATTTTAATCAATATGATACTTTTATCTTGACAGAAATATCTTTGATCAAATGATAATTTTGAATTTTAATTTCAGTGAGTGATGTACAAAGTGAATGCCGAACCAATAAATGGAGTATTTATCCAATTTATTGATATTGCAACAGAAACATCATTGGGTGACCGCCATTTTTCTTCCAACATCTATAAATGCGTTCTCTCAAACGAATGTGCGGCAAAACGTTGTATGATAGATGTTCGAATGTAGACATAAAAGGATGCAAGGCTGATTATCTCAACATGCAGTTGGCAAAAGATGGATGAAAGTACACAATGTGACATGTCATGTCCGTACCACCTTGAAATGATATATTTATATTGGTGTCTTTTTTGTCCTCCTCCGTAGTGTGATGGTTAGCACGTTCAGCTGCCTTTCTGGAAGTCCCGGGTTCGATTCCCAGGGGGTCAGATAAATACAAGTGATTTTTTTACTCTAATATTTATTAAATATTACCCTGGACTGGTACCTGAAGCGGAGAGCTGACAATCTTTCCTTCATGTGTTAACGATCAAGATAACACTGCGTTTATATGACGCAGCGCCCTATGCACCATTGGAGTGCGGATAAGGGTTTGAAGATCTTTTTTACAATGTGTGTTTTATGAAAATGAAGAACTTAATAAAATTTATAAATAAACTGCGGCCCTGGAGCGATTGTCGCCTCAAACAATACTCGTAAAGAATATCAAATTAAATGTGAAATTGCCCTCACGAACTATGTAGTTCGTAGTTTATAGGTCAGAAATTCTACAATTTTCAGAAAACTTTCTTACCCCTACAATGCGCGACGATGTGCCTATAAATCAACCACATTTCTGATTAGTATTTTTGTATTGAAACAAATAAACAGAGTCTTACGCAATTTTGCTAATACGAATTAACCACTAAAATATCTTAAAACAACATTGGCTTAGCTATTTTGCAGCATACGCTCTTTTTGATAAACTTGCTTGGAAAAATATATTTGATGATGATAAAAATATACACACGCATAAAATAGAGAGTGTAAAAAATATATTTACATGTAAAAAAAGAAAGTTATTGACTAACTAAATTCATGTGTTAATGTATTTTTTAAAATAAATTTTAACGTGACACGTGTTTTGATACGTTTTACATTATTACTATAACGAAATTTCAGAATTGGGCCCTTGGAAAGTAGAAGAATGAGTTAATTTTCTTTAAATCCGGGTAACATTTATACGTTATTGAATATTTTGCTTGAAACACCGTTCTTGTATTGAAGTTTTTCCTACAAATACATATATGGTTTTGTAAAGAATAGACTTATTGAAAGGTAAGGAGTTAAAAACAACATGAAAATATTTTTTTAATGAATATTTTTAATAAAAAATCTAATTTCTCGGTCGCGTACTGAATTGTATATTTGCAAGTACTCCCCTAAATATGCAGACTTCCATATTCTTCTTCATCTTTTTGAGATTTCAATATTAATTACTCATAAATAAATGTACCCAGATTAGTTATATAACACTCAATCAATTGTGAATAAAAAGGCAGGTACTGCTAAAAAAATCGATATAGGGTGTAGTTTATACTGTTTTTTAAAAATGAAAATGGAAATTTCTTGAATGTTTTCCGCAGATACTTTGTGGCATATTTTATAAACTTTATGAAATAACTTTGTTATAACCACTTTTTTATGAGTACAATTTAACCTTCCGGTTTCAACAATAAAAAAGTAAACTCATTGCATAATTTAGAGATTTTGGAAAATAAAATAGCTATAAAACAAAATTAAAATATTATTAATAATCAATTATATTAGTCACAGTCCTATTTTTGCTATTTTTCAAAATTTCTGTTCCTAAAATTTCTGCACAGTAGGTTTTTGTGTGTGTTCTCCACTTTACGTATGCGTGCGCAGCTTCATATTATTTTTTTTGGGTGATTCCATTAGTTGTTATTTGGGGTTGCTATGCAATGAATAATAAAAATAACATTTTTACGGAGTGTGTGGAAGTTTTTTGGCGCGAGTATTTTTATGTTTTTGAATTAATATAAACCCTGATGATGACAAGGTTCTTGTTGAAACCGGTAGGTTAAATTGTAATAATAAAAAAAGTGGTTATAACAATATTATTTAATTTTATAAAGTTTAGAAAAAAGAAATACTTCATTTTGGGGTCAGCCGGTAGACTAATCCCGAGACTTACAGATTACATCAGAATATTCTCCGGTAGACCTGAAGATTTTCGATTTTCCATCATCCCCAACCCTCATCTTGCCGCAGGTAGGGGACAATGTCGTACCTTGTAACCGTTTCAACGTTTCGTTCACTAGCACTCTCCATTCCGATGTTAGAAAGCATAAATATTATATGATTTGATTCTGTGAAAATCTTGTTTTGTTCAATTATTACTACTACTAGTACTCGGCTGTCCAAACTGGCTGTAAATGTTAAAAAAAATAGAAATAATCTTTACTATCCTTTGTTTTCAATAAAATATTTTAAAAAACCTAATCCGACCAAAAAATAATGTTCCGTCCACAAAGGGTTAAAACACAGTAAGGGACATTTAAAAAAAAAGTTTTATTGCATTTTTGAACTAAGCAGAATCTACTACAATCTACTACTAATCACATCCCCGCATATATTTCATGTAAATATAAGGCATACTTTTATGACAAACCGACGATTTCGAGAATCGCACCATGAATCGGGCTTTTATTTCAAATCTGTTACAAGGTAAAACGTTTCAGCGGCACAGGACTCTCCCCTAATCCCTCGTGTCAACATCTCGAGCGGCCCTCGGCTCAAGATGGCCGCCGCGAGTCCTCTTCTTCCTTTGTTGGCCGAGATTAGCGGGCTGACAGCCTCCCGATGTAGCGAGCCGCCGGGAGAGCGCCATGTCCCAGAGGAGAGGGGCGGGTAGCCGCAGATGAAAAATGAAAATTTCCCCAAATCGTTTATCATCTTCAAGACGTTTAAGGGGACTTTTAGCTGAAATGTTCAAAGTTTGATTTTTAAAAAAATTTCAAAGATGATAATTTGAGTATTTATTGTAACTGCAGACAGTTGGTAGAATTCCATATTGAATTGTTGGGTAATATATCTAAAATTAAACACGGTTTATTTGCAATGATTAAAGAAAACACTTCGTTTTTTACCACTTGAGTTTTATTATAGACTACATGTTTCAGAAGTTAAACTTCCATCATTCAGGTCTGTATAATAACAGTTATTATACAGACCTGAATGATGGAAGTTTAACTTCTGAAACATGTAGTCTATAATAAAACTCAAGTGGTAAAAAACGAAGTGTTTTCTTTAATCATTGTAACATGTCTTACCACAAAGTTAATGCCGAAACAATAAATAAAGTACGGTTTATTTGGTTGAATTCTACATTTATTTATGTATATTTTAATACGTGAGGCGTTTCGTCTTCTTAGGACATTATCAAACACTGCTTTACTACACTGCAGTGTTTGATAATGTCCTAAGAAGACGAAACGCGTCACGTATTAAAATATAAATAAATAAATGTAGAATTCAACCGAATAAACCGTGTTTAATTATGGATATATTACCCAACAATAATTAGAGTAGACGGAACACAAACAAGCCACTGACGCAATGTTTTTAACGTCAAATTACAAACTAAAAAATTTGTATAAAAGGCGTAAAACACATGTTAAAAATTCATAGGTATAGTCTGTTCACAGTCATTTTGTCCGCCTCCGTAGTGTAATGGTCAGCACGCTCTGCTACCGTTCTGTAGGTTCCGGGTTCGATTCCCAAGGGGGGTGAAATAAAAATATAAGTGATTTTTTCACTGTTGTATTTATTCAATATTACCCTGGACTGGTACCTGAAGCGGAGGGCTGATCACCTTTCCTTCATGCGTAAACGATCAAGATAGCACTGCGTTTATATGACGCAGTGCCCTATGCACCATTGGGGTGCGGATAAGGGTTTTATTATATTATTTTATTATTACCTCTAGTTTTATTTAATTATTTTTTTGGCAGAATAAATAATAACAAAAAATTAATTAAAAACTAAAGGTAAAATAACTGTGAACAGACTGTAGTAGTTAGGACGTCTTAATATTTATTTATAAACTAACTGATCATAAACACACATTTGTGGACGTTCTCACCAAAAAGTTAAATTTCCAATATTGAACAAAAATATCCTGCAAATCTTCCAATATTGCAAATCTGTTCTGTTCAAAGTTGCGACAAAACGTGACCAAACTTGTTTTAAACCAATATGAAATCATCAAATCGCACAAAAACCAAAAAAATTTACAAGCTAGAATTTCTGAAAACTAAAAATCATTTACAGTGGAAATGTTTTGCTGAGGACCTCCATTTCGTCATCCATTATGGTAAATTTGTTGTTTTGGACCATATTAATGTGTGTGGCGTGTGTATGTGTGTATGTTTATGTGTGTGTACCTATGTATTTACAATTATACATACATACGAGTACATGTTTGTTAGATGCGTGTGACAAATAGTGCCGTGCGCGAGTGTAACACAATATGTATGCAAAGGTACAATATCGCTTACTCCTTTCAAGGACTTCATAAATCAAAAAACGTGATTTTTCAGGATAACGTTTTTAAAGTTTAAAAATATAATACAATATATTGAAAATAAATATCATGCCACTTTTTGACCTTTTTACTGTACAGCAGATCTTTTTAGTTAGGTAAAACCTGAAGGTTTTTTCTCCATTTGAAAAATATTCAGTATATTTAAAAAAATTATTAAACAAAACCTTTTCTTCAAAACGCAAAAACAACACTTTCCGCCCTATAGCGGGTAAATATAAAGTTAAAAATATGCCTCTTTTGCTGGGATATAGTACATTTTCTGGGCATTCCGAAAACATGCACAACTGAAAATTGACGATTTTTGATTTAGGACGTTGTTGAAAGGAGTGAGCGATATCTAAATATAATATAAATAAATATTTATAAAAGATTAATTATTAAGAGTTATTTTTTTATCGTGTGTCCGTATCTCAACTTGTAGACCGAGCCCACTAAATTGGCGAAAAGATATAAAAGTTTTTTAACTAAAAAAGTTTTTAAAAATCCAAGAAAAATCCTCTTCTTCTCCAACTGTGGGTTTTAAAATCAAAGTAAATATTGAAAATCTAAACGGTTCATACGTAAAAGACAGAAAATTCTCAATATCGCTACTAAAAATAAGAGACGTTAATTCTTAACAATGCCCCGAAAATAAAAGTCAAAATTGTTAATATTGCCCCAAAAAATAAGACGAATTTCTTAATTTTTCCCCGAAAAATAAAAAAAAACATAATTCTCAATTTTCCTCCAAAAATAAGACACAAATTCTTAATGTTGCCCTGAAAAATAAAAGAAAAAATTCTTTATAATGCCCCAAAGAATGTGGCCAGTTACTACATATAAGAAAGTCGGTCAATAACCGTTTATTCTGCGTATTTTTGCATTTTATTAAACTTGTTTTTCAATCCTTATTACCCAAGTTGTTAGAAAATGTTTAAGGAACCTTCGACCTGTATTTTCTAGAAATTTCTTTACACAATACATCAAGTAGGTAGGCGCCTTAATTTTATATTAAAATTGCCCAGTAAATTTTAACTTAATATCGTAAAGTTATGCTTCTCGTAAATAAAGGTAATCCATCAGAATAAGACGCCTAAAATGGTAATCTATGATAAAAAGTGGTAATTATAATATAAGGGTGTTTTGTGTCCGATATTTTTTTTAATACGCGTATGAAAGTTTGTATCCGTGAACTTTGACGCCTTGTAATACAGTCAGTCCTCTACTTCAGGTATCGTATACCTAAGTCGAAAAATCACGTAAATCGAATATTGTTGTTGTTATATGGTATGTAATAATATGTGGTAGTTTAAATTTATTTTTTGTTCATATCGCTTACTCCTTTTAACAATGTTATATATAAAAAAATTCAAACTTGGAAGTATAATATATTGACTTGTTAAAAATGACTAACTGCATTGATGTTAATTTTCTTGCCAAGCAAAAGTGACTTAAATGGCCCTCCCGAACATTTAACATTTTCTTAGTTGGGCACTTTCTCCTGTACGACTACGATATATATAAAGAGCTAGAGTAAAACAAATAGTCAGTCATTGAAGCTTATTTATTGTAAAAATTATGTGTTGCGTTCCAAAATATCAAAAATGCGATTAAAAAATTACTCAAGTCCGCCAATGTGGATATATATTCTTTACAAAAATTATAATAAATATATATTTTTGTTTGGCAATATATCCAAAATTAAACACGGTTAATGGATTGAATTCTACTTTATTTACATACTTATATGATATGTGACGCGATTCGTCTTATTAGGACATTATCAAACACTGACTCAGATGAAACGCGTCACATATCACATATCGCTCACTCCTTTCAAGAACGTCATAAATCAAAAATCGTGAATTTTCAGTCGTGCATGTTTTCGGAATGCCCATAAAATGTACTATATTCCAGCAAAAGTGGCATATGTTTAACTTAATATTTACCCGCTACAGAGCAGAAAGTGTTGTTTTTGCATTTTGAAGAAAAGGTATTGTTTAATAATTTATTTTAATATGCTAAATATTTTTCAAATGGAGAAATAACCTTCAGGTTTCACCTAAAAAGATCTGTTGCACAGTAACAATTCAATGAGTGGCTTGATATTTCTTTTAATACATTTTATGATACAGTCGAACTCTGTTATTACGAGCACAGTTAAAGCGAGATCTCGGATGTAACGAGGAAACATTTGTTGAAATTTTGGTTTCCGGTTTTCTCCATATACAGTTCGGGCATTCTATTGAATAAAATTGTTCTAATCGTTGAATAAGACGTTTTATGAGCATGTGCAATGTCGGCCATCTTTTTACCTTTTTTATGTTGGTTTTTTTTTTAATTTTGATTTTTCTCCATTATTAACGAATGTCTTATTTTATTATCAATTCGATAATCAAAACATTTGTTTAAATGTCCACAAAAGTATCGATATCTCCTAGTACACAACCATGATATACGATTTACCCACAATGAAGGTTTGATAGTACCAAGAATTAACAATAAATATGGGAGCCGTACACTTCAATATATCGTCCCAAACATTTTTAATTTGTTGCCGATGGAGGTTAGAGGTCAAAATAAAATATGGAATAAACGCAAAATAAAGAAATAGGTAAATGATAAAGAGTTAATTCTATGAAAAGTGTAAAATAGTTTATATTTTTAACTTTCTCTCTCTTTTTTGTGTGTATTGATAACGTTAAAATGGATACAAACAATAAAAAATAAATGTAAAAAGAACTCCACCCACAAGACACACAAGGTGGCTTGGTGGGTCTTTGCAATTTAAAAATAAAATGTTAATAATCGTTCTTTTTTAATAAATGTATACAATTTATGTAAATAAAAGAAAATAAAAAATCTTGGGTGTTAAAAAAAACTTAAAATCTGGCGTTTCTCATGTGTGTGATTATAATACAGGATTCAGACTTCACATACTAATAAAAGAATTTCTGCTCAATAAAACGTTTTTTTCATCTCACCAATAGATGTCTCTAGTGAAGTTCTAGTGATTCGAGATAATGTTTCAAAAATTGGTTCATATATATAGAACTTCCAAAAATTTGAGTAGTGTGGTTGTCAATAAGGGGTAGAAATTGGTGAATGTACACGTGTGTAAAGTGATCACTTGAACCAGCTTATGATGATCGTCAGCCCCGTAAATGCCCAGACTTCCATATCTTCTTCATCTTTGATGAGATGTCAAAAAATAATTTAAAAAAAAAACTTTTCAAAACAGTTGAAATTCACGTAAGTGGAGGACTTACTGTATCATCTAAAATTTGAATAATGTTAGCAGAAAATTGAAATTTATGGAAACCGCGGGAAATGTGTGTAAAGACGGCAGAGGGGGATAGAGGATTTAGGTGACAAATGAATATCGTCGCCATCTTGGATATTTTTTTTTATCTTTGCACTGTCACCGCACCGTGTAACAAATGTTCTCCAGCCAGCGGGATGAACGCTGCCTGATAATGGTAGATGGAAATGTTTCACGAGATAAACACACGCGCATAAAATTATGGAAATTTGTCAACAACAAAAAACGCAGCTTTTAGGCTCATATTTTGTGAGTTTCAAACCATTATCTTTATTTCAACGCTATTTTTACTTATTTTTTGACATCTCATCAAAGATGAAGAGGAATATGGAAGTCTGGGCATTTACGGGGCTTACGACCGTCATAGGCTGGTTTAAGTGATCACTTTACACACGTGTAACATTCACCAATTCTACCCATTATTGACAACCACACTACTCAAATTCTTGGAAGTTCTATATATATGAACCAATTTAGGAACCTTGTTCATGAATCACTAGAACTTCACTAGAGACATCTATTGGTGAGATGTAAAGAAGCTTTTTATTAAGCAGAAACTCTTATATTAGTATGTGAGATCCGAATCCTGGATTATAATCACACACATGAGAAACGCCAAAAAATACCATTTTCATTTTTATTATTAAGCTTATAATTTGACCAGATAATTTATTTACAACATTTTGAGTGTGTCCAAATACTTGTTCACAAAATCTGGATTATCTCCAATTACAGGAGTTATTTTAATATTATTTTTTGACATCTCATCTATTTTTACTTTATCTCGCTTTTTTTGTTGATATTTTTTTAAATCTAAGGTGTTTTTTTTTGGAAATGTGTTGTTATACGATGATAATAGAACCCTGGAATAGCGTATTAAACTGTAGGATCAGACACAATAAAAATCACTGGTTAATTGATGAAAATAATAATGTTTTTTTTAGAGGTATATAAATTCAAATTTCCCGCAATGAATTGATGGTGGTACCCGCTGTGTGGCATGTTGCGCCATCTTGTTGAAACCACAGCTCTGTCACATCAATGCCATTCAACTGAGGTACGATGAAATCAGTAATCATGGTCCTGTAGCGCTCTCCGTTTACTGTAGCATTCTGGCCGGCATCGTTTTCAAAAATATATGGACATTAGTCGTCAAGTTGGTAAACCAGCGCGGCGCGCTGTCATAGTCTATGCGCGCGATGCGTACTCAAGTTTTCAGACAAGATTTTCAATACAACCTTGAATCATGAGTACTACTTTGAATATTTCTTAAAAAATTCTAACTTTTTTTTATAAATACAATATAAAGTCCGATTTGTTTTGTAAAACGACCAATTTAATTTGAAGGGTCCAATTTTATTTGTACGGCGTCCAACTTCATATGTAAGGCGTCCTTTTTGATATGTAAGGCGTTCAATTTGGTTTATGAATCGTCCAATTTAAAGTGAATAACCTGTTCAAACTTCAAGTATCGCCGTGATTCTGTGTACCGCTTGAGACAGGTCTTAATTGAATACCGTTAATTAAACCTCATAATACACGAGAAAGTTATAAATTTAATTAAAAATATAACGTGATCTAATATTTGAAATAATTTTGTTATGATTATACCCCGAAACTTTGAAGAGGAATAAAATAACGGAATTGAAATTCCCCATATTTTCATCTGAAATTCCAGTAATTTAGCAAAACGAGATAAAACGATATTTTACCTTTGCAAATGATATTAATTAAGTTTTCCGAGTTTTTTGTATCATTATGGTATTTAAGTATTCGGATAAATATCGAATAAAAAAATACTAATAAAGAAAACTGCTCTAAAAAATACAGTTCAATTGCATACAAGGCGAGTGAAATTATAAAATATATTCATATTTATTTATATTATTTGGGAAAATGCAATAAAATAGAAGGTGTCAATCGAGGCATTCATATCATTAATTAATTTGGCAGTCAGTTTGTAGTAAAACCAATCCATTTTGAATTAAAATTTTTCGAAACACGTGTCACTGGACTGGGCCTGAAGCGCAGGAGTGGTCACCTTGCCTTCATGTAAGTTACGATCAATATAACACTGCGTCAATACGATGCAGTGCCCTATGCACTATTGGGTGCGGATAAGGGTTAGGTGAAGAAGGAAGATTTCAATTATGAGTAGAATTGGTGAACATTACACACGTGTATGAAGATATCGCTGAAACCAGCCTGCGATAGATTGTAAGCCCTGTAAATACCCAGACTTCCATATTCTTCTTAATATGTAATGAAAACTAACAGAAACTTCAGACATAAATAAAATATAAACTAATAGTACCCAATTGTGAACTAGATAAATAATAAGTTATCTATAATAATAATAAAACCCTTATCCGCACCTAATGGTGCATAGGGAACTGCGTCATATAAACGCAGTGTTATCTTGATCGTTTACACATGAAGGAAAGGTGATCAGCCCTCCGCTTCAGGTACCAGTCCAGGGTAATATTGAATAAATATTACAGTGAAAAAATCACTTATATTTATTTTACCCCCCTTGGGAATCGAACCCGGGACCTCCAGAACGTTATCTATGGTTTATCAAATATCAAGAAAAGCTAAATTCAAATTAAAAACTTAGATCATAGTTCAATTGTCATAGACTTACACTTCTAAACGTTTATCTATGGAAAAAGTAGCAATAAACCGCGGTAGCTATCCTTTATCTATGACAGATCTCATCTAAACCGCGTTACTGTAAACGGCTTTTATATCTTTTTGAAAAAAAATGGCACCATTACGGAATTGCTTAAACATGTAACATTTTGGGCAAAGAACAAAATAAATACACATACGAAGAGTTAGCAAAAAAATTTATATGAGTTACTGAAGCTGATATATTAAAAATTAATGTGCTGGGTTCCAAAACGTCAAAAATGGTCTCGAATAATATGAAAACGGGGTAAAATGTTCAATAATATTCATCACTCCACACTACTACTACACCTCAAAATTGTGACAGATCTCATCCTAATTGCGTTCCTCTAAAAGTTTTATTTATTTATTTTTTATTTTTTATTTATTTGCAAAGAAATGCTTTCACAGCGAAATCGCCTAAATATGTGACGTAACTAGAATAGAACCCAATTAATATATTGTAGTCATACAGGAGAAAGTGACCAAGTGCATTTTTTTTTTTACAAAAACGAGATCATTGACTATTTGATATCTTACTAGCTTAATATTGCACTGAAAAACTCCCAAAGAATTTTAAACTTGGAAGTATAATATATTGACTTGTTAAAAATGACTAACTGCATTGATTTCAATTTTCTTGCCAAGCAAAAGTGACTTAAATGGCCCTCCCGAACATTTAATATTTTCTTAGTTGGGCACTTTCTCCTGTACGACTACGATATATATAAAGAGCTAGAGTAAAACAAATAGTCAGTCATTGAAGCTTATTTATTGTAAAAATTATGTGTTGCGTTCCAAAATATCAAAAATGCGATTAAAAAATTACTCAAGTCCGCCAATGTGGATATATATTCTTTACAAAAATTATAATAAATATATATTTTTGTTTGGCAATATATCCAAAATTAAACACGGTTAATGGATTGAATTCTACTTTATTTACATACTTATTTGATATGTGACGCGATTCGTCTTATTAGGACATTATCAAACACTGACTCAGACGAAACGCGTCACATATCACATATGTAAATAAAGTAGAATCCAATCCAATTACCGTGTTTAATTTTGGATATGTTACCTAACAATTCAATATGGAATTCTACCAACTGTCTGCAGTTACAATAAACTATACATATTTTATTGTTATATTAAAAACTGTAATTTAAAAATGTTTCTTTTTTCGCAGGATTATGAATGCAGGAACCACATCCGAATCATTGAAGATATTGGAGACAACATGCTTTACATATGTGGAACAAACGCACACAGTCCGAGAGATTTAATTATATATGTAAGTACAAACATTTTCAAAAGTGACAAATGTTTTTAATGGTTTGAGCATTTGATTCGATTGAGTAAAGAAAGAATGGTTAAATACGCAGGCGCTGTGGCGTAGTTGGGTAGACGCTCGACTACGAAACTAGCGTCGCAGGTTCGGTAACCGCCAATTTCAAAATGAATTCAAGAAAGATTAATTTTCAATTGGTCTGGGTGTTTGTGATGTATTTTTCACATTTACCTTCCCTATCCTTACTATCCTACCTGCAGACAAGCATCTAAAATAGACGCTTTGCGAGTTATAATAAAATAATTTAAAAAAAAAAATGAGGCGAATGTGGTTAGTTGTAGAGGCAGAGGAAGACTGAGAAAAACTTGGCATGATCTTGTTTTTTAAATACTTGAAAGTGGTCAGGTCAGGCGTCGGAATAATAATAATAATACATACACATGTATGAATGTGGAAGAAGCGAAGATTGCGTGCAAAGACAGATTGGTGTGGCGTTCTATTCTTTCTACCTACCCCTGCGGGGAAGCGGCGTGATGGTTACTTAGTTAAGTTAGTGAGTTAAATTTTTTAATTAAATTCTGAAAATAAAGCTCAAAGTTTTGATGACTTTAAATCTTTTTAATTTTACTTCCATAATACCAAGTTTTATCCCTTTTCGAATATTGTTAGTATTTTGGAAACCGATTTCAAATATTACGAATATAAAATATTAGTATTCCGTTTGGGTTCCATTACTTGAACTTAAAATAATCTCAAAGAAAAACTTTTCCTAAGTTTAGTACAAATTTTCATACAAGTATACTTTCTGAAACTCCATAGTTCCCTGTGTGAATATAAATCAGCTATGAATATTTTGAAAAACTTAAATTCACTTATTTTTACGACTTTGATTTTTTCTACGACACAAATCGAAAATCGATTACATTATTTTTAAGCTTTTGGACCAGCATTAAGTAATTTTTTTATCTAAAACAGCGTTAATTTTTTTTCAATGTCTTTTGACATCTCATCAAGATGAAGAAGAAAATGGAAGTATTTTAATTAAGTAATATTTCTCTGAAATGCAAGACTATTACCCTACCTTCGTGTAATTAACTTTCATGCACCAAATCGGGTTGACGCGAGGACCCGATTTGGTGCCCTATGCACTATTAGGTACAAATAACGGTTAAAATAAGAAAAGGAAAAAATAATAACCGTACTACCATCACTTTATTCCAATAACTTAATATCCACAACATTTTAAGTGCGTCCAAATACTTGTTCACAAATCTGGATTATCTACAATTATAGGAGTTATTTTTCATATTATTTTTAAACATCTCACCAAAGATGAAGAATATGGAAGTGATTTTTTTCACTGTAATATTTATTCAATATTACCCTGGACTGGTACCTGAATCGGAGGGCTGATCACCTTTCCTTCATATGTAAACGATCAAGATAACACTGCGTTGATATGACGCAGTGCCCTATGCACCATTGGGGTGCGGATAAGGGTTTTATTTATTTTATTATTATTTATTTGATATCCCACTGGACTGTTAAAATAAGCGCAGGATCGATTATCTTGGCTTCATACAATTAACGATCAAGATAACCCTGCGCCAATACGATGCAGTGCCCTTTGCACCATTGAGTATGAAAAAAGTAGAAAAAAATAATAAAGAAGATTTTATTTTTGGACATCTCACCAAAGATGAAGAAGAATATGGAAGTTCGGGCATTTACGGGGCCAAGGACCGTCATCACGGGTAGAATTGGTAAATGTTACACTGCGTAAAATGATCACTTACACCAGCCTATGACGGTCATAAGCCCCGTAAATGCCCAGACTTCCATATTCTTCTTTATCTATGTTGAGATGTCATAAAAATAGTAAAATAAATAACTCCAATAATTGGAGATAATCCAGATTTGTATTAAGTATTTGGACACACTCTAAATGTTGTTAATCTAATATCTAATGACTTCTAAGGAAATAATTTATTTTTTCACATATCAAAAGCTATTTTTCTTAAATGCGTTTACTATGATGCTTTTCTATTGTGCCTATATTCTTCTTCATCTATGTTGAGATGTTAAAAAAAAATAAGACATTAGATTAGCTTAACCGCAATGATTTTTTTAATTTTTCCTTCATTAATTTTTAGGCGTTGGTGACAAAAGTGTATAATGTGTGCAAGGAAAGTGATTTATTGATGAATGTTAGCAAATCTAAGATTATGGTTTTTGAAAGAGAAGAATGCAGATCTGAATGTGAAATATTGGTAAACGGAGAGATTTTGGAACAGGTAGATGATTTCGTGTTTTTGGGTAGTATGTTTTCTAGGGATGGAAAGATTGATAAAGACTTAGAAAGGAGAGTGAATGCTGGGAACAAAGTGAATGGTGCACTGAAATCAGTTATAGCAAATAAAAACCTTTCAGCGGAAGCTAAACTGGCAGTGCACAACGGAGTCCTGGTTCCAACTCTAATGTATGGAAGTGAAACATGGAGTTGGCAAAAGAAGGATGAAAGTAGACTGAATGCAGTCGAAATGCGATCTCTCAGAAGAATGTGCGACAAAACGATGTATGATAGATGTGCAAATAGCGAAATAAGGAAGGAATGCAAAGCTGAGATAAGCATTATCGATAAAATTAAGAAAGGTGTGTTGAGACGGTTTGGACATCTAGAACGAATAAGTGAGGAAAGAACGGTAAAACAAATTTATGAGGCGAATGTTAGTGGGAAAAGAAGCAGAGGAAGACTGAGAAAACATGGCACGATCAGGTATGCCAAATACTTGAAAGTGGTCAGGTTCGGAGTCGTAACAATCGGCGGGTATGTATGAGGAGATGCATGAACGTGGAAGAGGCGAAGAATGTTTGCAAGGACAGAGTGGTGTGGCGCTCTATTCTCTCTGCCTACCCCGGCGAGGAAGCGGCGTGATGGTTAGTTAGTTTTTATTTTTAATCTAATTTGATTATCCGAACGTAAATGAATTATTGACATGACTGACACCTAACGCCATCTAGCGGGAAGTGGATGGAATCAATTAGGCCCATAAATCATCCCCGTAATTAGCTAGGGAACGGGGATTAAGGTAGTCCTTTGTTTTAATAAATGAGCGAAGAAATCCACCGTTTATAGGGAAAATATTTTACAAAAGGTGTCTCAAAGGCAATTAAGTTCGGAATTTATTTATTGTCCTGGTATCTGTTTTACTAATTTAGGATAACGGTTTCGTAGAAAATTCGGAAAATTTAGACGAAAAGAATTCCGCTAAAAGTTTGCAATAATTAAGCTATACTAATTATTCATGAAACAATTACGGTTTAAAGCTTTTGAATTAAAGCTTTTAAGTTAAGATAAGCGGTCGTTGTTTTGGCGGGCAGATATTAATGATACTGTAGCTTATTTTTTACAAGTTGGGAATGAGTTTTTATTTCTTGTTACGCAATGCATCGAGACCTAATACTGACAAGAAAAACATGATTTTCTAATATTTTTATAAAAATCTATCCCATTAAATTGCCTTATTGCTTAAGGCCCAGCATTCGTAAATCGCAACATAATTTTCTTTAAATCCAGATAACATTTTACGTAATTCTTATGTGGCAAATTGTTAATATTTATTTATCATAAAAGAAAAATATATTAGGGAGGTATACTAATAATAATAATAAAACCCTTATCCGCACCCCAATGGTGCATAGGGCACTGCTTCATATAAACGCAGTTTTTTCTTGATCGTTTATACATGAAGGAAAGATGATCAGCCTTCCGCTTCAGGTACCAGTCCAGGGTAATATTGAATAAATTTTACAGTGAAAAAGTCACTAATATTTATTTGACCCCCCCTGAGAATCGAACCCGGGACCTCCAGAACGGTAGCCGAGCGTGCTGACCATTACACTACGGAGGCGGACTAGGTATACTAAGACAATGAATTTAGTTTTTATTAGTTTTATATAGATATTAACGTTTTAAGAAGCAATATGTACTAGTGGATCATATCAGGAGAGAAAGGGTTATATTTTTAATATTGAAAGCATTGTTAACTTTGTAGTATGGTGATATAACTCTCCTTATCATACATCGTTCACTTTGTGTAATACCATTTGAAAAAATTGCTTTATGACTGCCGGTTTTGACATAACCATTCCATCATCAGGTCAAATGAAGACTAATGTGAAATTGCTACGGTACCCTATTATTATAATTATTCTTCTTAAATATTTCCTCCCTCACCTTCATTCTCTCTCTTTCAAATAATAAATATAATAATATTTTTTGTTTTATATGAATACTGTGAAGACCGTAGTAATTTCAGTTAAGTCTACATTTGACCTGATGATGAAATGACTACCTATTCCGAACCCGGTAGTCATGAAGTAATGTTTATTTTTAAGTATGGAGGTCCTCACCAAAAGGTTACATTTCCAATATTGCACAAAAAAATCCTTTAAATGCAAATCTGTTCTGTTTACTGTATTCTATCAAAATCTTAATTAACGTTGCGACAAAACGTGACCAATCCTGTGTTATACCAATATGAAATCATTAAATCGCACCAAAACGTAACGATTCTACAAGCTAAAATTCCTGATTACTTACGATTATTTTTATAACATTTTGAATGTGTCCTCATACAGGTTCACAAAATCTCAAAGATGAAGAAGATGAGATGTCAAAAAATAATATGAAAATAACTCCTGTAATAGGAGATAATCCAGATTTTGTGAACAAGTATTTGGACACACTCAAATGTTGTAAATAAATTATATGGTCGAATTCTAAGCTTAAATAATAGAAAAGATGAAAATGATATTTTCTGGAGTTTCTCATGTGTGTGATTATAATCCAGAATTCGGACCTCACATACTAATAAGAGTTTCTGCTAATTAAAAAGCTTCATTTCATCTCACCAATAGATGTCTCTAGTGAAGTTCTAGTGATTCAAGAACAATGTTTGAAAATTGGTTCATATATATAGAACTTCCAAGAATTTGTGTAGTGTGGTTTTTAATAATGGGTAGAAATGGTGAATGTTACACGTGTGTAAAGTTATCACTTAAACCAGCCTATGAAGGTCGTTAGCCGCGTAAATGCTCAGACTTTTCTATATTTTCGATGTTTTTCTTCATCTTTGATGAGGTGTCAAAAAATAAAATAGTTTATAATGGAAATGTAACGTTTTGGTAAGGACCTCTACAGGTGGTGTTACACAATTGAACGATTAATGGTGAGAAGAGTGTTGGGAGAAGGTTGATCTAGCTTAATTAAGGAACTCGTAGCGTACGTGTTTAAATTTGGATTTCTTAGCTAATCAAGAAAAAATTGAGGAAGAAAATAGATGGAATTTTACATAGAAATAAATATGGCACTGCGCACGTTTTCTTTCAGTTCCTTAAATGAGTATTTCGGAAGCCTGCCGCTGACTGCTAATTTCCGGATTATTTAAGGAACACGATATTCTACTTAATGCTTAAGAAATTATTTTGAATATCCAAAAAGCATGAAATTAAAAACAAGGTCTCATTATGGATATTATTTTATTATGTTTTATTATTCACCTGTGTATATTTGCGGGATATTTTGAACTTTATTATAAATTTTTTGCATATAAAACGACCCTTAATTTTTACAAATTATGGCCCAGTAACCATTAGTAGTTTCATCAAACCAAAGGAATATTTATCGTATTTTTTTACTTCTTAAAACACCATGTTTTTCTATTGAAAAAAGAAGTGCTTGGAAATATATATAATAGTTTTGAAAACAAAAGAGTTATTTAAAGGTAAAAAGTTAAAATAATATATCAATAAAAGTATTTTCTTAACGTATTTTCTAAAAAATTAATCATATGAAAATACCAAAAAAATGGGTGTGAAGAGATGTGCGGCTTCAAGCGATGCCGAACGTTTACTGAATTCTGTGATAACATGTGAACAACTAAAAACGATAAGTCGACAGCATTGAGTACATTTTTAAATGTATTGTTTTTTTTAAAATTACCTTATGTCCAAGTGACTCTAATATTAAGCTACGGTTTATGCAGGACCAGTTATCATGTTTCCACTTAAGTTTCAAAGTTATAAGTTTTATTGTGTATTCCTACTATGCAAGTGCATATAAGTATATGTAAGTGATTTTACCTCATATTTATTTAATATCCCACTGGACTGGTAAAAGAAGCGCAGGTTTGATTATCTTGGTTTCATACAATTAACGATCAAGATAACCCTGCGCCAATACGATGCAGTGCCCTTTGTACCATTGAGTATGAAAAAGAGTAGAAAAAAATAATAAAAGAAGATTTTATTTTTGGACATCTCATCAAAGATGAAGAAGAATATGGAAGTCTGGGCATTTACGGGGCTGACGACCGCCATAGGCTGGTTTAAGTGATCACTTTACACACGTGTAACATTCACCAATTCTACCCATTATTGACAACCACACTACTCAAATTCTTGGAGTTCCATATATATATATATATATATATATATATATATATGAACCAATTTTGAAACATTGTTCTTGAATCACTAGAACTCCACTAGTGGTGAGATGAAAAGAAGCTTTTTATCGAGCAGAAACTTTTATATTAGAATGTGAGGTCGGAATCCTGTATTATAATCACACACATGAGAAACGCCAGAAAATATCATCTTAATTTTTATTATTTAAGCTTATAATTTGACCTGATAATTTATTAACAACATTTTGAACACACTCAAAATGTTGTAAACAAAATAAGAGTTAACATTGTATGTTTTTACCGAGATTACGATTATTTTACAATAATTTTCCTGTTTTTATGATATAATTGGGCAAGTTTTTAATTACTTTTTAAACGGCAAATAAACCTTGAAAAAGATATCTGCAATGTGTAAATTTTTGTTTTATTTTTCTGTTATGAATTGAATCAATTATCTCAGAAGGGTTTACGGATGGGTTTTAAGTTACAGAAAGGGTTATTAGTCTTTTCAAGAGAGAAGAATTACGGATTTTACAGAACAACAAAATGCAATTTTAATGCTCGAAAGCGGATAATTCGAAGGCAACCATAAAACATAATTCGGATTCGCAAAACGCTCACTCAAATTTTGAGCATTTTATTATCTTCGGATTGAATTTAAAATAGCTCCGAATCTCATTTGTTTTTAATCTCCAACTTAATCTGGAATCAAAGAAGATTGTAAGAGTACAAAGTAGGAACTTAGTAACGGGTAGGTAGCCTTAAGCTCTAGGGGCTGTTCAGTGAAATAGAGTAAGGGCGGCAAAATTTCTATGTAATAAGATAATTTTACATTTTAAAAATCAGTAGAAAATTCTTCTATTTTTTCTTCTTCTTGATATAGGTCTTAGGTATTTTTTATTAACAAAGTTTTAAGCTTAAGCTCCAGGGGCTGTTCAGTGGATTAAGGTAGCACTAGGGCGGCAAAATTTCTATGTATTAAGATAATTTTACATTTTAAAAATCAGTAGAAAATTCTTCTATTTTTTCTTTTTCTTGATATAGGTCTTAGGTATTTTTTATTAACAAAGTTTTATGCTTAAGCTCTAGGGGCTGTTCAGTGGATTAAGGTAGCACTAGGGCGGCAAAATTTCTATGTATTAAGATAATTTTACATTTTAAAAAATAAGCGGAAAATTCTTCTATTTTTTCTTCTTCTTATAGATCTTAGGTATTTTTTATTAACAAAGTTTTATGATTATTCACGCTTTTCATGTCCTGCGATTGTTTGATTATAGTGGTGATATGTTATTATAATAGTATTTTAAATTACGTACCGTAGAACGGGGCTAATTATACTTTGATGTGTTACTTGAGCCCAGTACAAAAAAAATCTGTATTTGGTCTACAATAATGAACGCATAAGTGTCACCTGTCAGGGAAACAAGGAATCATGTCGATACTTTCATTATTGTAGACCAAATACAGATCTATTTTTTTTTGTACTGGGCTCAAGTAACGCATCAAAGTTCAAGTAGCCCCGTTCTACGGTACATATAATTAAATATTATCAATGACGTTTTTAAGCTTACGTTGAAAAATTATAAACATTTGATTTATTTTTAAGTCATCACAAACTATTGATTACATCAGTATTACCAATTGAAGCACCAATAAATGACAGTGTAAATATTTGATAAACAATTTTTTTTATGTAAATTTTGTATTGTTGTTTTTATATTTTTTGAAATGTTAAAATCAAACGCTGATTTCAAGGGATACTAATATGATATTACTATTTTTTGAGATCTCATCAAAGATGAAGAAGAATATGGAAGTCTGGGCATTTACGGGGCTGACGACCGTCATAGGCTGGTTAAAGTGATCACTTTACACACCTAAGTGATCTTTGATGAGATGTCAAAAAATAATATGAAAATAACTCACAAGTATTTGGACACACTCAAAATGTTGTATACTTTAACATGAGGTTTTTTTAACATGAAAATAAAATAATTTTATTCGTAACAATTGTTTCGCCTTGTTAGGGCATTATCAAACTATAGTAGTTTGATAATGCCCTGAAAAGGCGAAAAAAATGTTTCAATATTTTTGCATTTATATTATTTTTTTTAAAATAATATATACAACTTAGTAAACCATAAAAATCAGTATTCGATTTTAGTATTTCAGAAATATAAATTACAGATTTCTACAAATCAAATCAATTTAAAAATTATTTTAATTCTTTTGAAATACTCTCTTACTTTCTCGATCTCTCATACTGAAATCTTTTACTCTTATTTTTTTAGAAGTAATAGTTATTTTTTCATTATAATTTCCTCTATTTAGTAATATTTTCATAAAATATTATAAAAAGCAAATACCGTTAAAATTTGTTTGAAAAACTAAGAGACGCAAGTATAATTTTGCATCCCTGATTTTTCCTTTCAGCACAAAGGAGTTAATAGTAGGAGGAAAATAGAGAAAAGCGGGGTAAGGCGGTGATATTAGTTTTATGTATCGTAATTTCAACGACAGTCACAAAACTCGGCTCCCAAATTCATTGTAGCGCTTAATGTAGCGAAGCCGACTATTTACACTCTATTTCATTTTACATACAGGACCATTAAATATTATTTATCTCTGTGACGTCTTCATAATGTGGAAAAGTATTATTCTTGCGTATATACAGGGTGGTAAGTATTGACAATTTTAAGGGTGTAATTAGGTTTATATAATAGATACAGTGCCGGCTCGCTAATCCGAATGTGATTCGTGCAGTGGGTCGTTCGGATTAGGGAATCGTTTGCAATTTTTAATGTTTTGAGAAAAATGAGAGAAAAAAGGAAATTGAACTATATTAAAGTGTTGAGAGAGTTTGAGCATATTGCTCACTCCTTTGAAGAACGTCATAAATAAAAAAAAACTTGATTATTCAGGAGAAAGTTTTTAATGTTTAAAAATATAACACAGTATCAAGCCACTTATTAAACTTTTTACTGTGCAACAGATCTTTTTAGGTAAAATCAGAAGGTTTTTTCTCCATTTGAAAAATATTAAGTAAATTAAAAAAAATAATTAAACAATACCTTTTCTCCAAAATGCAAAAACAACACTTTCTGCCCTGTAGCGGGTAAATATTTAGTTAAAAATATGCCTCTTTTGCTGGGATATAGCACATTTTCTGGGCATTCCGAAAACATGCACAACTGAAAATTGACGATTTTTGATTTATGACGTTCTTGAAAGGAGTGAGCGATGTGTCATACAGTGATTTTTCCACACATTCGCCTGAGGAAGCGCATTTCAACAGCGTTCACTCTGCATTCATCCTTACTTTGCCAGTTCCATGTTTCACTATCATATATAAATATCGGATACCCTGTACTATGGAAAATGTGTTATTCTCGTTAAACAGTTAAATGGACAAGTTTTAGTGCAAAATATACTGCCTTCTGATATGTTTATGAAGTCAGAAAATCGATGCAACTTTAATTTACGATTGGGTAAAATCGTTCTGCATCCTACAAACTTATTAGGAAATGGATTATATAGTGTCTTTCAAACCTTTATCCTTACCCCAATGGTGCATAGGGTACTTCATCATATAAACGCTGTTTTATCTTGATCGTTAACACACGAAGGAAAGATGATCAGCCCTCTACTCTAAGAACCAGTCCAGGGTTATATTGAATAAATATTAGAGCTAAAAAAACTTACATTTGTATGACTCCCCCCTGGGAATCGAACCGGGGACCTCCAGGTAGCGAAGTTTGCCAACCATTACACTACGGAGGCGGACAATCATATGTATATGCGTGCAATTTTAGAGGGTGTAATTTTTGATGCCCTAAAATTACAATCCATTTTTTATACATTTGGGGGTTCTAATGGATGAAAATCTGACTACATTCCTAAAAAACTTAAAGAGTCAAATTGTTGAGAAAAATCTAAGACCCGATGACTTTTTTAAAATATGAAATGGATAGTTTATTTTGAGAAAGCAAGTGGAGGGCTTATATTAATGTTTGCCTAACTGACAAAAAATATGCGTGCCGAAATCGCACTAACAAAATTTTTATCGTTTTTTGAGAGATTTTTTTTACTATGCCGTTATTTCGACAAAAAATCTCCATTTCAACATTTAGAATTTTTTTTACGAAAATACATATAGAAAAATATAGATTTAGGATTTTTTCAACCACAAAGTGACTGCCGAATCAATGAAGAAAATAATTAAAATAATAAAAACGTCAATGAATGCAAAGAGAACTATATATAAAACCAACTGTTTCTAGAACCTTAAAATAACATCTAACGCGCGAGAGTCTCACACCTATTTTTTCATTTTATTTACAGAAAGATCTAAAGCATCTGCCTCGCCACGTCCATCGCGCCCGTGTAGGCAGAGGCACAGGGCGCTGCGCCCCCTCCCCTTCCACGCGCAGCTGCGCCCTCCTCACTACAAACTTTTTAACCAACCCTCCAAACTCCCCACAAAACTCCTATCCTAGCACTCCAGAAGATAAATCCTCGGAAGATTTTCCAGTGAAAAATTCCCAAAATCCTCCTGAATCTTTGGTCTCTGATTCTTCATCGCCTGTGAATCCTAAGGGGTCCTTTGGTCCAGCGACCCTTCATGCTGCGAGCAGGACTTCTGCTGATGCACCAGACCCCTTGTACGCGCGATGGGATCTTGTCAATGGCACCACTCACCATGGATATCTAAGAACTTTGAAGTATGACTCCAAATGGATGGACAGTAAGTAGTTTTTCTTCCTTTCTTGAATGAATGTTTTAGCAGATACTTTGTGGCAAATTTTATAAACTTTATAAAATTACAAAACTTTGTTTTTAGCACTTTTTTATTAATAGTACACTTTTACCTACCAGATTCGACAAGAGCCTTGTCATCATCAGGGTTAATTAAATTCTAAAACATTAAAATACTCATAATTAATTACATTCCCTCATCAAAAGCTTCCACACACTCCGTAAAAATTCTAAATGCTATTTTTATTATGCATTGCATAGCAAACCCAAATAACAACTGATGGAATCACCCAAAAACAGTATGAAGCCGCGCGCGCATACGTAAAACAGAGCACACAACACAAAAACCTACTGTGCGGAATTTTTAGGAACAGAAAGTTATTAGTTTTTCTTCCAGTTTTGATTTCCAATTATTTCCAGCTTGTGTTGATCATATAATTCAGGAACACAGTTTTTAGGTTTTGAAAATTGTTATGGGTCCAGGTGGACCAAGATGAAAAGTAAAATATTGATTTTTTTACTTTGGTTTATTCTATAAATAAGTTACTTGGTAGCTCTAAATGAGTGACTGTTGTATAGGAGAGACTAATGCTAAATCTAGAATGATGCTTGCCAGACTACATGGGTATTCACACGTTTGCGGGATGTTGTTCTCACCACTATGTCAGCGACGTACCCACATTCCTTACAAAATCATGTCCTTGCTTCTAAGTTTTTCAAAGTGGTACTTTTGTTAATCATATGATTCGGGAACACAGTTCCAGGTGTTGAAAATGCTAAGAAGTTCCTGATTGACCCACACTAGATTATCCTTTCTTTTCCCAACACAGATTTGAATAAAACATCTTTATTTAGTTAGAACAAACAAAATCCACTTAATGATCTATAAACCTTTTACATAATCTCTCTCTCTAACCCTTATCCGCACCCAATGGTGCATAGGGCACTGCATTGTTTTGACGCAATGTTATTTTCATCGTTAATTATATGACGGCAAGGTGATGACTTCTGAGCTTCAGGGACCAGTCCAGAGTACCTAATATGAAATAAATATTAGAGTATAAATTCACTAATATTTATTCTCACCCCCCCCCTGGGAATCGAACCTGGGACCTCGAGCGCGGTAGCTAAACACGCTGACCATTACACCACGGAGGCGGACAAAATAAGAAAGGTAAATAATAAATTCAATTCCCATCTAAAAAAAAGGTGATGAAAATCATCATGCCTCCCTTTCCAAGTCTTTAAAAGTATTTCTGTGAATAAGATTCATATTGCTTTTTCACCAATATTTCCATTTTGGTACAGGGTGCCAGTTGCGCACGTTTGTGGCTCAAGAGGTGCCAAAGAGCCGTATGTGTTCGCGAGCCACAGTTTGCCGATCACTGCCTAAGGGTATCGGAGATTTGTAATACAAGACGTCCAAACTAGCCTAATGTAGCTTAACTAATTTATCTATTAAGTATTTCCAATAAGATATATGAGCCTTTGGTTAGCGCGTATTCTCGTTTTTGGTCTCCATACAAATGTAAATTACTATTCCCTATTGAAAATATCTAATAGCAGGTAGGCAGTTAAAAGGAGTTGAAAGGAGTTAGTTACTCTTTCATACTTGCGGTGCTAAAATAAAACACGCGTCCTGGTGTTGGGTAGTCACTACACAATAAAAAAATTGCGACTTTAAATAGGAAAAATACGGACATTCATAGCTTATCCCCTTAATTAATCATAAAAGAAGTAAAAAATTATAATAATTTTAATTTATTTGCGAAAAATATTAAAAAACCATCTGGCAACGCTCACGGAACAAGCATAGGTCCACTCTTATCGAAAGCCCAAAAGCTACTGCCGCTTGCCCGCTAGCCGCGAGCTAGAGAACCTTGAGCTTTGAGCTCCTCACGCTTGCACAGTGCAAGTATGCAAGTATGCAAGGGTGAGATACGTATATAGTGTCGCGGTTCCCGCACACTCTTCACGTCTGTTTATACGCGAATTTGTTTCCGATATTCACAAAATACCTCCAATGTACCCGATAAATTCTGATTATTATCAATATTATTTTTTAAATCAATGCGTAAATATGTAATGGGGAATACTTAAAATCTTAGCCTTGTAATTATTATATTCATAGAGATATTATGGTTATTAGAACTTGATCGGTCCATCGTGTGAGGATCTTCCTATCCCTCTCTCTCTCTCTCCAGCCTACCGATCACAACCAGCCGTTTCAGGCTATCCTCATTGCCACGTGCAAAGTGTCCAACGAACTGAAAAATCCGTCGTGTGCAGACATTAAGCAAAGTCAAGCCTTCCAAGTGTAGTTCCTTGAGAATGGACTCGTTAGTGCGTTTAGCCCACCATGGCATTCGCCTCCAACACTATATTTCTAAACCGTCAATTTTTCTTTCTGCTGCTTTTATGATCCATGTTTCAGCAGCATAGAGAGCAATGGAGTGGACCAAACTTCTAACAAGCTTTATCATGGTGTTGTTACTCACAGCCCAGTCTTTCTAGATTTTGTCTAACTTAAACATGGCACTTTTGGCAATGGCTATACGACGTTTGAAATCTCCTTCACAAGTTTCTTCGTTGATGATTCGAGATCTAAGGCAATGAAACTCGTTTATTATCTCTAAACCTTCGAGTAAGTTTCCGAGATCACCAAACATCTTAGATCGATCAATGATCATGATCTTGGTTTGGTTCTGGTAAATCTCCAGACCCAGTACCTTGCTCTCAATCTCTACTCGTTTAAGGGGATATACCATCTCTTTTGGGTATTTGGCCAAAAGTGTTTTGTCGTCCGCATATCGTATATTGGACAGCTTTACGCCATCAATAGTCACTCTCACAATTATAAAATACACGGAATAAAAAGTGCTTAGTCCCAAAAATATCTCGTCTTATAAGATTATCTTCTTTTGAGACATCAGCGATTCACCCCAAACGCAAGTAATACAAACATTTTTCATTTCGCGCTCAAATTCCATCTTCCCTTTTCTCGTACAATTTCCCAATTTGGGGTCGTAATGTGAAGAAAAAAAAATAATTCCCTTTGATCAGCGCCTTGCCAATTAGGGGTAAGGAACGCAGAAACTAACAATCCGTTACGCTTTAACCCCCAGCCCTGTCTTCCCCACTACAGCTTAATAATAGGGCAGTATTTTCGTGGCTTTTGTTGCCACCAGCGAAATGGCTCGGAATCAACATAAAGAATGGGAATAGGATAAAATAGATTCTTTTAGAATAAAAAAATAAAAGTAACACCACAGTAATCAAGAGGAATGTTTTTTTTTATCTAATAATCCTGAGTATTAAAATATCAGTCTAATCTGGTATAAACTGATTTTTCACTTCAAATGGATGTTTTACAAACCAAATTGGATGCCTTACAAATCAAATTGGACGTTTTGCAAACCAAATTGGATGCCTCACAAATCAAATTGGACGTTTAACTAACGAAGTTTAATGAATTATAAATTGCACATTCTACAAACCAAATTGGACGCCTTACAAAATAATTTGGAATGTTTTACAATATTGATTGGATGCCTTACAAATCAAATTGAACGTTTTACAAACTAAATTGGATGCCTTACAAGTCAAGTTGGACGTTAAAGAAATCGAATTGCTTGCCTCATAAATCAAATTGGACGTTTTACTAACCAACTTTAATGAATTACAAACCGAACTGGACATTCTACAAACCAAATTGGATGCCTTACAAATAAATTTGAACTGTTTTAAAATATCAATTGGATGGCTTAAAAATCAAATTAGACGTTTTACAAACCAAATTGGATGCCTAATTAATCAAATTGAACTTTTTACAAACCCTATTGGATGGTTTACAAATCAAATTAGACGTTTTACAAACCTTATTGGATGATTTACAAATCAAATTGGACATGTTACTAACCAAATTGAATGAATTACAAATCAAATTGAATGTTTTACAAAACCTATTGGACGCTTTACAAATCAAATTGGACATGAACAAACAAAATTAAATTAATAACTTACAAATCAAATAGGACGCTTTGCAAACCAAATTTGGATGCCTTTCAAATCAAATTGGACGTGTTATTAACCCTAGATAACTAAACTATATCTGTAGATACAATGCCATTTGTGGATCGTACAATATTGACATATATAGTAGCTGTGCGGAATAGTGATTTATCGTTAAATATCTCTTACATTCATTCCTAATAAACCAAACTTGAGTGCCATGTAACCGGTTCTTATTTTTAATAAATACTTTTGATTAAGTTTTAAGTTTTTAATTGCGTAGTCCGCCAGACGAATGTTTAGTTATTAAGGGTTAAACAGTTAATGTATTTAAATAGGTAAAAATTGTTGAATATTGAAATTATGAATATTTATAAATAAAGACATTATATTTCCCATGAAAAGTTTACAGGTACCTACCTTTATACAGATGTATGTTTAATTTGTTCGTATATGTATATCGTGACATCAAAAATCGTCGGCAATTTTCAATTTCAAACGCTACTGTTAACAGGAGATTATACTTTGTAAAGGAGATATCCCCCTCTCTCGGTGCTTGCACTACGCCTATTACCTTACATGGATGAGAAACGTGGCTCCTTACCGGAGTCTGGAATGACTCCCGCCTTAGTTTCCATAAACGGAAAGTTCGCAAAATTCAAGAAAAATGTAAATACATATCTAGCAAAAAACAACACAAGATTTGGCACGTTCTTTGCCGAGACAATTTTCAATATGTTTTTGGTGTAATAAAACGGCTGCACTCGTAATTTAACTCATAGTAATTATTCAGTGTGCCCCTTTAAAACACTGTAAAAGTACTTACTTACATTGTCATAGACAATTTTCGATATTTAAATTTGAAAAGAATGTAGGTACGTGTTAAAAGAATGTTCAAAATTTACCTTCGAATCTTACGTTAAAAAAATATATAATGTGCCCCGTAAAAACACGGTTAAAGTACTTACATTATCATAGACCATTTTCAATATTTAAATTTGAAATTATGTAGGTACTTGTTATACGAATGTTCAAAATTTACCTTTGAATCTTACGTTAAAAAATTATACAATTTGCCCCGTAAAAACATTGATATATAGGTACTTACATTACCATCGAAAATTTTCTTTATTTAAATTTGTAAATGAGGTAGGCACTTGAAGACTAAATTACAACTTGAACCTTTTCCTCAAGAATTATTCCGGATTCAATGTGCCAAGGTACCTACTTTGAGGAAAAAAAACTTTGTTTTTGATTTTGCACTTAAAGCCTCACTGGAAAATGCGTAATTTTATTTTGACAAGACGTTGAATTTCTTTTAAAAGTTAATTAAATACCAAAAAGCAGTGTTTTATCCCTCAGTGTTGTTACTTACTAAAGCATAGGATGTTTATTTTAGAGGTATAAAAATCAAATTTCTCGCAATAACCCCCCACCCGCAGTGCGGCATGTTGCGCCATATTTTTGAAACCAGAGCTCTGCCACATCAATGCCATTCAACTGAGATACGAAGAAGTCAGTAATCATGGTTCTATAGCGCTCTCCATTAACGGTAACATTCTGGCCGGCATCGTCTTAAAAAATAGGCCAAAGATTCCACCTGCCCATAAAGCTCACTAAACAGTGACTTTTAATAGATGTAAGGGTGTCTCGATAAAGGCTTCCGGGTTTTCTCCACTCCAAATTCGGCTATTTTGCTTATTGACATAGCTATTTAACTAAAAATGTAACTCATCAGTGAACAAAATTATGCGTTGAAAAAGAGGATCAAGATGAATATTGTTTTCGGCCCATTCATCAAACCTACGACGCGCATAATGGTCATTTAGTCTATTCATGGTAAAATAGCAAAACGTACTGACAACAAATCAACTGTCAACTGTCAAATTGACAGTCTGTAGAAACAATGTTGCCAGATTAAAAACCAAACCTCTAAAAAAACACTCTCTACCTGCTTCTAGAATGTCAATTAGGTTTGATTTCTCTTTTACCACTCGAGAAAATATCTTCAGAGCATCTCGAAATTAAATTTTCAACTAATTTGACTAGATGCCAGATTTTCATACTTAATTCGTGCAAAATACACGAAGCAAATAAATAATTAGCCACTCTTGTTCTTTTCCCATAATAAGTCTCTACAATTATTTTTATGTTTCCAGAAAAAAAGGTGCATTTAACGTTTATTGAAAAAAAAACAACTGAACGAGTTGTTTTATTAATGTATTAAAATTAAACAAATCATTTACAAAACTGAAATATTTTTTTAGTTTTCAGTATATTTTAAATTATTTTATACACTTTTTAAATATATTCTTTTATTTTATATCATATATTTTATATTAAGTGCCATTACTATGTGAAACGACATGATTGTTTAATAAATATAAAAATAAAATTAAAAAAAACACTTGTCTAACGCCATTTTGTTTTGAGTTTATTAGTGTAAACATGACAAGTTTCGAGAGCTTAAGATGTTCTCATCAACTCATGAAAATGTGTAAATATTTTCTTTGTTTTTCAAACATTTTAGGTTCTCATAACATGTGACTAGATGTAACAATTTTATTGTAAAACAAAAAACACATAAAATACATTTTTATACGAAAGAACAAAGAAGTCTGAGCATCTCAGGAATTTAGCTGCCTAAGGGCGTTTGTGCAATACACGGAATTTTACCGTCCAGTAGTCCGGTTTTGAAAAATGAAAGCGACTACGACAGATTACGAGATCTAATTTACGCGCAACGTGTTCACGCACCGATCAAAAGCACCGATCCGAAGAAATATGGACAAAAACACAAGCCAATCCAAGCCAATCATCGTTTTAAAACGCTAACGATGGTAAAATTCCGTGTAATTCAGGGTAGTGTACAAACGCCCTAACAACCAGGCATTTAGCTTGCTAAAGTGATCATGTATCTATGTAAACATGTGTAACGTTTACTATTCTGCCCATTATCGAACATCCCATTGTGACAATAATTTTTTTTTATTTTAACCTACAATTTATTTTGATATGTCATCCGTACGGAGAATTATCGAGTGCCTGATAGTAAAATTTGAAAAAAATGACAGCCATACATGGTGAAACGTAAAAAAATAGCTTAGTTGTCCATGCTTAAATTAACGTATTTAAGATTTTAATGCGGAATGTGAAATGCCTGATATTTTAATATTCGCTTTGCACAAAATATGAAAATTCTCATCAAACGTATAAAATGCTGGACGTTTTCATGACAAAATGAACGCCGGCGCAACAAAAGGGTACCTCCTTTGTTCATGTTTATAGCAAATAAAATCGGGTCAAAATGAAATTCTTGGCTCGCGTAATAAGTTGCGATTAGCTGGGAACAGCGAGAACGGAAATGAAGGAGTGTACATTATCCCGAGAAATGTGTGGAACTTTGATCAATTGACCGCGAATGAATGGAAGCTTATTACAAATCGACGTGCCCTACGTAAAGTGCTCTAACTACATTTTTGTCAATTTTGAGATATTTACAACATTTTGAGTGTGTCCAAATACTTGTTCACAAAATCTGGATTATCTCCAATTACAGGAACAAGAACAAGTATTTGGACACACTCAAAATGTTGTAAATAAATTATCTGGTCAAATTATAAGCTTAATAATAAAAATTAAAATGGTATTTTCTGGCGTTTCTCATGTGTGTGATTATAATCCAGGATTCGGATCTCACATACTAATATAAGAGTTTCTGCTTAATAAAAAAGCTTCTTTACATCTCACCAATAGATGTCTCTAGTGAAGTTCTAGTGATTCAAGAACAAGGTTTCTAAATTGGTTCATATATATAGAACTTCCAAGAATTTGAGTAGTGTGGTTGTCAATAATAGGTAGAATTGGTGAATGTTACACGTGTGTAAAAAGATCACTTAAACCAGCCTATGACGGTCGTCAGCCCCGTAAATGCCCAGACTTCCATATTCTTCTTCATCTTTGATGAGATGTCAAAAAATAATTTGAGATATTTGGTGTATGTTATCAACTGACCGCTATCTACAAATATAAACAAACAAAAAAATATTAAATAAATTACGCCTAGTTTTCAGGCGTATAAGACACTATCTACATCGAATTTTCGAAATTAACTGAACTCCTAAAACGTTAACTACTTAATTTTGACAAAGCATAAAGTTTTAAAACGATTTAATACATTATTTTATCGTGTTTATGAACAATACTAGTTTAGAATTTCAGATAAAACCGTTATTGAATAATTAAAAATACGTTATGATGTATTTTATATTAGCACGTATTTTCACGTTTCAATGAATTCTAACCCTACACAGTTAATTATTTTTTGACATCCCATCAAGATGGAGAAGAATATGGAAGTCTGGGTATTTACGGGGCTGACGACCGTCATAGGCTGGTTTAAATGATCACTTTACAAACGTGTAACATTCACCAATTTTACCCATTATTGACAACCACACTACTCCAATTCTTGGAAGTTCTAAATATATGAATTAATTTTTTTGAAACATTATTCATGAATCACTATTCACTATTATTCATTATTCAAAAAAAAGATGATATAAAAATCCTTAAGAAAAAAAATTAAAGCTCTATACATTTAAATCTTAAAAAAAATATAAAAAAAACTATTATATCTTTTATTATAAAACATCAAACCACGAGTGTAAGTCCCTCTCCAAGCACAAGAGAACAGACTCTTTTATGGAGAGGCACAGCGAATCGAAATATAAAAGTTCTCCATATGTATAAATGATTCAAATGTATTATGTTAAAAATAAAAATGTAAATATATTAAATGAATAAAAAAATCACTAGAACTTTATTCACGATTATTCTAGAAATCAAGCACGAAATAATAGCGGTAGGTATCGTTGTAAAATATCCATTGTGAATCTTTGATTGTGAATGACGGAAATGTAATAGCAAATATAGCGCCCCGAGATACGCAACCTTTGGCTTAACGAGGTACGTGCTATCAACATAACATTACGTAAATCGGGGTGGCTATACTACAATGATATGAAAATGTTTGTTTAGGCATTCATAAAAAATCTTGAAGTAAATAAACTCGTGAATTGAAGCAAAATCCAGAATTTGTGAACGAAAATTTCGACACACTATATTGAAAATAAAATTAAACCATCCAGACTTCCCCACGTTGCATTGCACGGCCAACCCCAAGCTAGACGACTCCCAGGCAGGAACAAAAGTGTGAATGTGAATGTAAAGTGATCACTTAAATCAGCCTATGGCGGTTTTCGCATAGTTTGAACTGAAAATGGCGCGAAAGATTTAATTATTTTATAAAACGCTTAGTTATATTTCCACAAATAAAAGGACCACATGACTAATTTAAAACAAAAGTTTCAAAACGATTCCCTCGGTAAATTTAACTTTTTACATCTGTCCAAATCCCACAGTGCACAAAACCTTAGTGATGCTAGTGACAGAGTGAGGTAATGTTCGTGCTATGATAACCGGTTATGAAACAGCCGAGTGATTATTTGATAAACGGATACTGTCAGAATAAACAACTTTTTGGATTGATTGAACTTCATTTGATTTTGTTAAGCAAGTGATCTTGAATTTTGTGATCAACTGTTTAACCATTAATTCTCTTCCTTATTTCATTTATCAATACTGTATTGTTATCTAGCTGTAATTGTCTAAATTTCGTTTAAATTATTTATATTTCAACATACTCTCAATTACAAAATACAATAATGTCAATGAGTTTTGGTGCCAAAAATAGGTCTAAAAAAAGGGTTTCATACGGTATTAGTTTTGTATCAGAAAATTGTACAGTTTAAGATTTTTTCATCTTGTTATTTGATTATTTAAAAAATATATTATTCATTGATTGAGCATTTACTTTGTGAAATAAAATGATGATTTGAATATAAGAATGAAACGGTTTTATGAAATAATTTTTTAATTTATTAATGTAAACACGACTAGTTTCGAGAAATACAGATGTCCTCCTCAACAGGCAACTTTGTATTTTCACGTGTTGATTATAGCATCTATAGTTCTCAAAACTAGTCGTGTTTATATAAATGAACTCAATATTTAGCTTATACAACTCGGCTGTCCAAGCTTAAAACACAGTAAGGGACATTTTTGTAGTACGTTTTTTGCATTTTAGGACTGAGTAGAATCTACTTAGTCCAAAAATGCAAAAAAAATGTTTCTAAAAAAAAATTCCCTAACTGCGTTTCAAGTTTGGACAGCCGAACTGTTTTATTGTTTTATTATTTTAGATATTTTTTTTCATTTATATATTATTTTATGTAAAAATTGGGCCATTACACTTCATCCGCCTCCGTAGTGTAATGGTCAGCACGCTCGGCTACCGTTCTGGAGATCCCGGGTTCGATTCCCAAGGGGGGTAAAAATAAATATAAGTGATTTTTTCACTCTAATATTTATTCAATATTACACTGGACTGGTACCTGAAGTGGAGGGCTGATCACCTTTCCTTCATGTGTAATCGATCGAAATAACACTGCGTTTATATGAAGCAGTGCCCTATGCACCATTGTGGTGCGGTAAGGGTTTTTTATTAAATAAATAAGGGCAATATGACATCGTGCCAAATTCGACACAAGTGTTAGCTTAATAACTGTCGAGTGTGGCTCAACATAGGAGTGGTAAGAGTTAAAGGCCTTACGTTTAAAAGTTTTTTAAATAGAGTGGTGTCTTTGATGCGTTTTTTGCATACATAATATATGCATCGTACATATTATGAAATATACTAAATGTGCGTAATCCCGAGTGAACTAGCTATTCATGCTATTCTGGTTTGCTACCCACTTTAACTTCTACATTTCCTTTCCCATAACGCAGTAACGTCCTTCTCCCCGAGATCCTTCGCTTACGTCATACAAATCTAATCAAATATGTGTATTCAATACGTTTATCGATGGATATACGTAGAGCGCTGGACTGATCACTTTCCTTTCGTATGATTAACAGTCAAGTTACCAGCGCATCGACCCGATGGGGTGCCGATTTGGGACCACAAAGACATAAAAAACTAAAATTGGTTTATTTTAAAACTAATAGAAATAGACAAAAGAGAAACGTTTGAAATATTACTTCCTCAACTTTCATACTTAATCGTCCTTTATCATTTTCTTTTGTTCGTACACTTCTCTTAAATTCTATTATTTACAGAATCCTTGTCATTTTGAAATGTATTTTCTTCTCTTATGAGTTTGATAACATTTTATTACTTTTTTTAGAATAACCCATAAACACTTAAGTAGTCATCTTCTTCTTCTAAACCTTATCCGCACCCTAATGGTGCATAGGGCACTGCATTGTTTAGAAGCAGTGTTATCTTGATCGTTAAATACACGAAGGAAAGGTGATGAGCCTTCCGCTTCAGGTACCAGTCCAGAGTCATATTAAATAAATATTAGACTGAAAAATCAGTAATTTTTATTTTGACACTCTTAGAAATCCAACCCGGGACCTTCAAAATGGTAGCCTAGCGCTCTAACCATCACACTATAGAGGCGGACAAAGTTACTTAAGTAGTAGGTATAGGGAATGTTAATTTGAAAATACATCACAAACACCCTAAATTCATTTTTCAATATGCTAAGAATCGAACCCGTGACGCTAGTTCTGTTGTCGAGCGTCTAGCCGAGTACGCCAAGACGCCTGTCATTATTAGTTGTTAGGTAAACATGAATGAACTTTTCCATCCCTGAAGATAACAAGTTTTTGTCGAAACCTGTTGGAGAAAAGTACCAATAATAAATGTGGTTAAAAACGGTTTGAGTATCATTTTTAATTTATGTTTTATTTAGTACATACCAATATTTCTTAAAATTGTGTCTTTTGCATGGCAATTCGCTCACTCCTTTCATGAACGTCATAAATAAAAAACTTAATTCTTTAGGAGAACGTTTTTGAAGTTTAAAATATAATACAATGTATTACAAAATATCATGCCACTTATTGAACTTTTTACTGTGCAACAGATCTTTTTAGGTAAAACCTGAAGGTTTTTTATCCATTTGAAAAATGTTTTGTATTTTAAATTAAATAATTAAACAATATCTTTTCTTCAAAATGCAAAAACAACATTTTTTGCCCTGTAGCGGGTAAATATTTAGTTAAAAATACGCCTCTTTTGCTGGGATTTAGCACATTTTCTGGGCATCCCGAAAACATGCACAACTGAAAATTGACGATTTTTGATTTATGACGTTCTTGAAAGGAGTGAGCGAATTGTCAAAACGAATTATTTCTAAACCTTTTTTGCCATGTTCTTTTATCATTCTCTCAAATTATAAATGATTTTTCATTTCCTTTATTGTAAGTAATCAAATTGATTATTTCAAAATGTGATATTTAATTTTCAATCCAAGATAGCTGGGATTGAAATTTCCTCTTTCTAAATGAATGACTATTATCGATTATCGAAATGCTAGTTTAGTTTATCGCGACAGTCGAATAATTCGATTACGGTGCCCAGTCATTCGCACGCTACAATATTATATCGCTCACTCCTTTCAAGAACGCCATAGATCAAAAATCGTAAATTTTCAGATGTGCATGTAAAATAAATATTTTTTCACTCCAATATTGATTAAATATTACCCTGGACTGGTACCTGAAGCGGAGGGCTGATCACCTTTCTTTCGTGTGTTAACGATCAAGATAACACTGTGTTTGTATAATACAGTGCCCTATGCACCATTGGGGTGCGGATAAGAGTTTGAAAAAATATTTTTCAAATGGAGAAAAAACATTCAGGTTTTACCTAAAAAGATCCGTTGCACAGTAAAAAGTTAAATATGTGGCTTGATATTTATTTTTAATACATTGTATTATATTTTTTAACTTTAAAAACGTTCTCCTGAAAAATCGTTTTATTTTTATTTACGACGTTCTTGAAAGGAGTGAGCGATATGTAGTATGGTACGTACATATACATATCTATTTATATGCATGTGTGGGTATATCATACAGGATGTCTTTGTTTCAGATCCAGAATTCATATCCATCCAGCAATTCGGCGACTATACGTATCTGTTCATGCGGGAGAAGGACCCGTGCAAGCTCAGTCTGGAGTCGGCCGGGTTCGAGCGCCACTCGGCCGTTTCCGTGGCCGCTCGGGTGTGCTCGGCCGACAGGGGTGGCTCGAGGGACAAGCGGCACTGGACCACGTACGCCAAGGCGAGGATCACCTGCTCGACGCCGCATTACGACCAGTTGGGTGCGTAATGGTCCTTACTTCAAAGGACCCCTTTATTCTTGTTAATCTGGGCTTTAACACTTTGACGACCGCACGATTTCGACGCAAACGAACGCCTGAAGCCACATGTTTTTTTTTTGCAAAAAAAACAATTATTTATTTTATCATGTATAATTGACGATGGAAGTTCGTAGATCTGATATAGATCGTATCATTCGGCCATGTCTAATTCCATACACAAATTTCATTCATCATAAGTTAAAAAATAAATATTGGAAAATGTGTCCTGATATGGAAAAACTCGGTGAGGGTACATTATTATAATTTGTGACAAGAAATAGCAATTTTACCATCGCATATGCCATTTTGGCATCTTATTTAAGCTGTTCGTATCAACCGCGGATGCCACGTTGGAGTCCTATTTTAGCTGCTCGTTATCAACCGCATACGCAATGTAGGCAGCCTATTTTAGCCACTCTATGTCAACCGCTTATGCTACGTTTGCGTCCTATTTAATTAAGTTGCTCGTTATCAACCGCATACGCAACGTAGGCAGCCTATTTTAGCCACTCTATGTCAACCGCTTGTGCTACGTTTGCGTCCTATTTAATTAAGTTGCTCGTTATCAACCGCATACGCAACGTAGGCAGCCTATTTTAGCCACTCTATGTCAACCGCTTGTGCTACGTTTGCGTCCTATTTAATTAAGTTGCTCGTTATCAACCGCATACGCAACGTAGGCAGCCTATTTTAGCCACTCTATGTCAACCGCTTGTGCTACGTTTGCGTCCTATTTAATTAAGCTGCTCGTTATCAACCGCATACGCAACGTAGGCAGCCTATTTTAGCCACTCTATGTCAACCGCTTGTGCTTCGTTTGCGTCCTATTTAATTAAGTTGCTCGTTATCAACCGCATACGCAACGTAGGCAGCCTATTTTAGCCACTCTATGTCAACCGCTTGTGCTACGTTTGCGTCCTATTTAATTAAGCTGCTCGTTATCAACCGCATACGCAACGTAGGCAGCCTATTTTAGCCACTCTATGTCAACCGCTTATGGTACGTTTGCGTCCTATTTAATAAAGTTGCTCGTTATCAACCGCATACGCAATGTAGGCAGCCTATTTTAGCCACTCTATGTCAACCGCTTATGGTACGTTTGCGTCCTATTTAATTAAGTTGCTCGTTATCAACCGCATACGCAACGTAGGCAGCCTATTTTAGCCACTCTATGTCAACCGCTTGTGCTACGTTTGCGTCCTATTTAATTAAGTTGCTCGTTATCAACCGCATACGCAACGTAGGCAGCCTATTTTAGCCACTCTATGTCAACCGCTTATGCTACGTTTGTGTCCTATTTAATTAAGCTGCTCGTTATCAACCGGATACGCCACGTTGGTATCCTATTTTAGTCACTCGTTACCAACCGCATACGCCACGTTGGCGTCCTATTTTAGAGATTCGTTATCAACCGGGTTTTTGGTGTCCTATTTCAGCAACTCGTGATCAACCGCAAAGGCCAAAATCCAAAGACTGCGTTTTTCGGTTGTTCGGTGAATCACTGAACCGCGATATTAAAACAGCATCGATAGTCCCAAGAATTAACAATAAATATGGGAGTCGAACACTGCAATATATCGTTTCGAACATTTTTAATTTGTTGCCGACGGAGGTTAGAGGTCAAAATAAAATATGGAACAAAGGCAAAATAAAGGCATGGGTAAATGATCAAGAGTTAAATTTATGAAAATTTTAAAATGTTTATATTCTTAATTTTTTTCTCTTTTTTGTGTCTATATTAGGTTTAAATCGTTAAAAACAAAAAAAAAATGTTTTAAAAAGGAACTCCACCGACAAGACACAGAAGGTGGCTTGGCGGGTCTGCAAAAAAAAAGTTCTAAATATGTATAAATTGTGATTTAAATAAATGTATATAAATAAAATAAAAAAATAAATGAAAATTAAAATAAAATAAAAAAGTGTAAATAGGGGTAGCGTTAAGCGAGATATTACTGTATATTTTGAACATGTTTTTTTTTATAGAAAGCGTCTACAGACTTCCCGAAGATTCTCGTCTGTACGCGGTTTTCACATCCGGTTCTGGATCCGTTATGAAGGGATCTGTGATCTGCTCCTACTCGTCTACCTCGTTGGATCGTCCTTTCCACGGCCCTTTTGCTGAGTGGAACTTTGGAGGAAGGTCTAGGTTCCCTGTTCAGGACGACAGAGTCCCGAACCCGAGACCGGGGATGTGCGTCAAGGATACCACTAAGCTGCCGGATTCCGTGGTCAACTTCTTGAAGTAAGTATTCCATTATCTTTACTTTTGATACGATTCAAATCAGATCAAGCTGTCTCTTGAATAAGACACTACGTTATATATTTTTTTCTTAATGCCTTTAGCGTTAGTTAAATAGAAAAAAAACTAAGGATGGAAAGATACGTACATATGTATCCATTATAGAAGAGGACAGTGTTTTTTTTTTTGGAAATCATTTTGAAAAATTGATGGGGCAACGTTGCATTTGTGTAACGGATGACGAGTGCAAATGTTTTTTTAACCTGTTTTTTTACCGAAATGGCAATGCCATCTGTTAAACGTAATAGCATCACACGCGACATTTAACATTATGTATTGCAAACAGCGTGCTTTTTGACACTGCTGACTCGTAACATTTGATCAATCTTGTCGATTGCTTTGTTGCATAGATTTTTAATATTAAAAAGATTCAGATAAGCAAGCATTGTGAAATCAAACGTATTTGAAAAATGTAATTATTTTCTTTTTATTCATTAAACCATACTGAGCCACAGCAACTCATAGCTGAGTACAGTTAACATACTAATAAAAATTAAAATTAATACCCTCGTAAATCAATCATTTCTGATCATTTTTAGATGAAACGAATGACCGGAATTCTCACGGTAAAAGCTAACAATCAATGATCGAACTTTGTCATTAGTCGGTAATGCGCGTCACTATCCTAGTTTGGTTGAATACCCATTGTACGATTCGTTTTATATCACCATAATAACAATAAATTCCAACTTTCTTACTGGACATTGATCGGTTTTGCCTGATTTACTTCGCACGGAAGTTTGGAATGGATGAAAATCCTTTTTCTTGATGATTTATCAATTTAAAACCTACCCTAGCCCAAGACGGGGTATTAAAATCCCCCTAAAACAACGTTTCACTCGAAAACTTTATCATCGTTATAGGAGTTTGATTCACAACATTTTTAGAGTATCTAATTACTTGTTCACAAATCTGGATTATCTCCAATTCTAAGTTATTTTTTACATTTCAATATAGATGAAGAAGAATTTGAAAGTCTGGGCTTACAACCATCATAGGTGAAGCCCAAGTCAGGCTTATGACGGTCGTAAGCCCTGTAAATAATCCCAAGACTTCTATATTATTTTTTCATAAATGTTGAGATGAAAAAAAGTTTGATTCATGTTTTTTGTAATCTTTATAATAATGCTTTCATTAAATGACTAGGCAGTCACTTTGTGACAATATCTATCCATTTTTGAATAATGCTTTACGTGGTGTAAATACCACTGTTTAAATAGTGATATTTACCAAGCAAAACTTATGTATTTAAAATTCAAAATTACAGTAATATTTCGTAATTTAAAAATATTCAAAACGTATGATCTTCAATTAATTTTTTTATAAACATTTCCGCGATCTACAGCCAAATCCATCGATACCTGATCAATGGTTGAACTGTCCACCTCACCGTGTGCTATTTATAATTACCGAGATATATAACTGTTTGGAAGTGAGACAGCAATTATGAACTGCATTTTTTCGAAAATTTTTCCACAATTCTTGCAGTCGATCTGTGACCATGCTGTTGAATGCAATGCATCGTTTGTCGCGAACTACATATTTCGTATTATTTGATAATATGGACTGCGAATGCACCCCCCTCTGTATTCGCAGTCCAATCTATCCGCGTCACCATATATTATTTATATTTACCCGAGACATTTAATTTATTTCACTTTAACTACTGCGCGTCACAACTGTTTACAACATTTATTTGAATGCCACTGGGGAATTAAAATAAATATATGAAAAGTTGTGGCGCATCTCGTATATCTCTCAAATACCCCCCTTTGGAACAAACGCAATTTTTATATACACCGGGTAAGGAAGGTTAACTGGTAATATATTACTTTCCTAGTTACAATCGCATTATTTATGCCCGACAAACGGTAATTAATGCTTCTTGAGAGTAAAATAAATGATTGATCGATCCGAAGGAAAATACTATTGAGGGAATAATTAATTTTAGCAACACTGTTCAGGATTTTATGTCGTACTACCTATTGATTAAGGAAAATCCTAAGTGGTTTTTCGTCCTTTTTTTTAATATATAGGAGAACCGGGGTTAGAAGTAACATTTCCTATGCTTAACATAGCAATACATCAAGTACAAACAAACAAACAGAAGGGACATGTTTATATAAAGTTTACATTTAGATAAAATAAAACCCATTCGGGGATCCAAAATCAATGATCTGAGAAGGTACTTTAAAGAATGATATATGTAGTGATTAGTCATATTTTCTTATTTTGTTTTTACTTTGTGTTTTTTATATTTTCCAATTTGTTACATTTTCTCATTTTTATATTTTCTCATTTGTTTATTTTAAATATGCTTCTTACCTTATGTTATTCTCATTTATTTCTTTTAAATATGCTTCTTATGCCTATTTATTATACCTGTTTATTGTTTTTATATTATGCCATGTATTCATTTTGGTTATTGAAATAAAAACTTTTTTGTAACTTTATTATCTGTGTTCCAGTCTTGTTAACCTTAATCCCATGTCCCAAAATGAGAAATAGAAATTACTCATCGGGAATATTATATGTATATATAACTTATGTATGTAATATGTTTCGAAAAAAAAGATATAAGGGTGGAGACTGGCCGGAGCCGTTTGGTCGTAACGTAACACGTTACGATGCGAGCATTCGTATAGTCAGCACAACGAGCCGAGCGCTTCATCCATAGTTTTGGATGCTCGCTGATGCTCGCCGCGAGCGATGCTATGACGTTATGTTACGACGAAATGCTCCGGTCAGTCTCTACCTTAAGATGTTTGATTTCAATTAAACTGATATTTTATTTATTTGTTTGTTTCAGATCTCACCCATTGATGTATGAATCGATAAATCCTGATTTTGACGGACCGGTTTATATACAGAAAGATGTCATATTTACGGGTTTAACTGTCGATAAAGTGTCTAATAATCTCAATAACTACACCATATTTTACGCAGCTACAAGTAAGTTCTTCTATTTTTATATTATGCCTAGAGATTAAATTTATAACCCTTTCCCTTACAATGCTAAAATTTCTGCGTACACCGGTGATTTGTATTTTAGACCATATGAAAATGTGGTTTAAAAATGGGAAAAATGTGAATATTCCTAACTGTTGCTTTTATTGGCCATACTTAAAGTTAAAATATAACAATTTTGTAATCTAAAAAGGAGAAAAAAAATACATCGCAAGTAGCCGCAATTGCTAGCGTAGCGACACGACTGCTTTGCAAGACGATCTGCGCACTACTGACGCTGTAAACACGCCACGACAACCGCATTTACACAAACCACGGCAAACACGCACACATTGAAAAACGTTTGTGTGTTGGTTATTTTATCCCCGATTTTTTCACAAATTATTTATTTCCGTCACTGCAAATGAATAACATTATATTATAAGACTTTCACGAAATACGTAATTATATTATGGTTTCTAGTTGAATACCACTTTAATTTATCAGAAGGGAAGCAAGATGAAAGCGGATTACTTTTAACACAAATTTATTCAGTTCTATAAAATTACAATCAAGAAAATACTTAAGAATAATCGCGTGATTCTAATATGAGAACAGTTGAAGTACGTGTCGATCTGAGGACGAGCGGCGACGAAGTGTAACGGGCTCGCTTCCGTTCGTTGCGGGCTTCGTGTAGGGAGCTCGCTATTTCACTCGATTTGAGTTGCCATAGTCGATGTGTGGGTTGCCACAATATTACAGAGGAATACAAAAATTCTGAGGCCGTATCTATTATATAGGGTTTTCCAATAAGAGGTTTCATTTTGAATAGGCGGCTATCTGGGCAGCTGCCACTTTTGAAGCTGTCATCTTTTGACATTTGACAAGTAAAAACTACGCAATTTATAAAAATGCAACGATACACGCATCAACAACGCATTGAAATTGTTAAAATTCACTACAGAAATGGTGAAAATTTTGCAGTCACAGTTCGCGAAACTAAAGCACTTTTTGGTCGTCGTGAAGCGCCTTCTCGGCCAGCAATAGTGAAACTTGTTAAAAATTTTGAGCTGTTGGGACAACTTAGTGATAAGTGAAGAATCCAAACCATGTGCATCGCTCAAGAACAATTGAGAATATTGCTGCTGTAGCCCGCAGTGTTGACGAAAACCCAGGTTTGTCGATTCCTCGTCGATCTGGTGAGGCTGGTGCAACTGTTACGGTGAATGGATTGCGCTACCGAGCTATGATTAATGATTTTTTATGGCCGGAATTGGAAGATATTGATGTGGATGACGTTTATTTTCAACAAAACGGCACTACGTGCCACACAAGCAACAAAACAATCGCAATTTTGCAACAAAAATTTTCTGGCCGTGTTATTTCTCGTGGTCACAGTTGGCCCCCGAGATCCTGCGATTTAACACCTTGAGACTTTTTTCTTTGGGGCCACGTGAAAGATAAGGTCTATGCCAATGCTTCACAATTGATTGAAGACCTTAAAGATAGAATTTGTGAAGTTATCGAGGACATACAGCCGCAAATGTGCGAATTGGTCATGGAAAATTTCATGAAAGGGATATGGTGCTGCAGCCGTAGCCGTGGCGGCCGTTTGGCTGATATCGTTTTCCATCGTTAATCGCATACCTTTCTCTTAACAATGCAATAAATATTCATTGATTTATCTTAAAATTTACTAGTTTTTTTCAAATATCTAAATGAAACCTCTTATTGGATAACCCTATATTTTATATTAATATTCTCATTTTAAAAGTCGAGTAGTAATAAATATATTTCACCGGGAGGGGAAGGTTAAAATAATAAATATCGTTTGGAAGTCGCTAAAAATTTATATTTACCAATTCGCCATTTTTCGTTAGATTCATATCCGGACGAAAATAACGAGTAAAACCAATACAATTTTATTATTTCTACCGGCTGTAATCCCAATATGTACACTCACATATCGCTTACTCCTTTCAAGAACGTCATAAATCAAAAAACTTGATTTTTTAGTAGAACGTTTTTAAAGTTTAACACAATAATACAATGTATAATAAATAAATATCAAGCCACTTATTGAACATTTTACTGTGCAACAGATCTTTTTAGGTAAAACCTGAAGGTTTTTTCTCCATTTGAAAAATATTTAGTATATTTAAAAAAATACTTAAATAATACCTTTTCTTCAAAATGCAAAAACAACACTTTCTGCCCTGTAGCGGGTAAATATAAAGTTAAAAATATGCCGCTTTTGCTGGGATATAGTACATTTTCTGGGCATTCCGAAAACATGCACAACTGAAAATTGACGATTTTTGATTTATGACGTTCTTGAAAGGAGTGAGCGATATGTGGGCATGTTGTACATACAAATAATTGATATGAGGCGTTCCTGTAATGGAATTCAACAGTTAAAAATAAATAACGCGCGTTTATTATTTGCTCTACGCAGAGCTAACATAATATGAAACATACCCATAGGATGCGACATGATACCGGGTGATCATGAAATTTATGTATTAATTTTAAACCAAACACAGATTTTTTGAGTTCACTAAGTTGTATTTAAAAAAAAATATATATATATAAATATAAAACCCTTATCCGCACCCCGATGGTGCATAGGGCACTGCGTTATATAAACGCAGTGTTATCTTGATCGTTTACACATGAAGGAAAGGTTATCAGCCCTCCGCGTCAGGTACCAAAAAAAATTAAAAAAAAACACATAAAAAATTAATATTGAGACAATTGTTTCGCCTTGTTAGGGCATTATCGAACGAATTTGCCCTAACAAGGCGAAACAATTGTCACAATATTGTATTTTTATGTGTTTTTATTAGTAAAATATAACTTAGTAGACTCGAAAAATCTGTGTTTGATTTAAAATTAATATGTTAATTAAAATGAAGTTCTACAAATAAAACGCCAAATTAATAAATGATGATTATGAAATAACTATCCACAAAACAGTTATAGGCGATTGAATAAAATAAAAAATACAAAACAAATTCTTAAAAAAAGAATAAAAAAAACATTATAAATAAAACTAAAACTTTATTTTAAACCATTTTTTGTTAGTTCTTTTCTCTAACCGGTTTCCATAAGAACCTTATTATGTTCAGGGATATACATGTACAAGTAGAGTACATGTATATCCCTGAAGATAAGGTAATTGTCGAAACCGGTTGGAGAAAAGTACCAATAATAAAAGTGGTTAAAAACAAAGTTTTAGTTTCATATATAAAGTTTTATAAAATATACCACAAAGTATTCGCAAAAAATATTTATGAAATTTATTTATTTATTTTATTTTACTTTTATCATACTCGTAACTACAATTCTCAAGAATGTGACTTCACTGGGTTTTCCCGTGCCGATGGCATATTTTACAATATTTATTTACAAAATGAAAGACACGCAATTAAATACGATGAGATGCGACCTATTTCAGATCTATTATACATTTATGAATAGCTCTTTTATATTAAGTTTATATTTTTAATGACCTTATGGAATGTGGAGATATGTTGTTAAACTTTATTGCATAATAATGAGGTCCACCTAAGAAGTCTCACTTCAAAAACTTTTTGTTCCTGGGTAGAACAATGCTTGTGACAATTATATTAGGTATAGGTCTCAATAGGCTAAGGTCTCAAGCGTTCGAATCACAACGCGTGCGACCGCACTAAGGGCTATACTTATATATATAGGCTATATTTTAGAAGATATATTAATTAATCATTAAGTATTTTTATTTTTTTTAACTCCTTACCTTTCATGAGTTGTTTTCTTATCAAAACAATATATTTATTTAGAAGAAAATCTTAAAATTTTATTACAAAATTGTGTTTTTAGAGAAAAATAAGTTGCAATTTAATGTAAAATACTCCCTTAACAAATAAAAGTAGCATTTGTTTTTATATTTTATTTTGTATATGGAAAATATTGCATTTTTTTATCATTAAAAAATCGGATTCCATTATACAAAACACCCTGTACATACCATAGGTGGCCATATTTGTAGACTTACACACTCTGTTGTCTGTGGCTTTTCAATATGCCAGTTTTTTTTATGTCGTATTTATTTTCCGGAATGTATATTTACTTGTTATGGTTTTATATTTTTAATTATCATCCTACTTTGTTTGATTTATTGATCACACCACCTAACGAAATGGCCTACGATTTTTCATTCTTGTTTTATTTAATTATAAAATAAATATTTTTTATTAAATTTTAATATTAAAATGTTCAATTCCCCATATACATACAAAGACAAATTTGTGGCGTTCAAAAAAGCTTAATTCCTAAAATTTTTCAATCTTATTATTTTCTTTCTTTATTTCAAATTCTTTTGCATTACATTACATAAATTCAAATAAAAAAAAATATTAATAAAATATAAAAATGAATACAGAAAAAGATCCCACAAAGGCATGGCCTATGTGTGGGTATACGAAATAAATAGTCATAGGGTATAAGGGAATTAAATCAGGTTATTTAAATTATTTTTTAAATATAAACATAAATGTACTCGAATATGTAAATTACTTGTATATATACATTTTTCATACTTAACACTTCAAACTTCATAGTAAAAAACTACAGTATTATTATTTAAAGCGTTTTTACTAAAAACTAACCAACGAATACGCCGTTTCACTACAGGGTTCATGTTTGTACAAGGACTCTATTGAGTACTGCCAGCTTAGCTTTCGTTAATAATCTAAAACTATTATTTTTACTACATTGTTTGCTATAACTGATTGCAGTGCTCCTTTGACTCTCCTTTCTTTATATATGTATTTCTTTATCAGTCTTTCCATCCTTAGAAAACATGCTTAAATCAACGCGTCTTATTTTAAATTTGACCAAGGGAGGTTAAGAGATTAAAGACCTCTCTTTTTAAAAGTGATTATTTTTTACATGACTGTCAAATTTTCAGTCAAGTCAATTTGAAGAATATGGATGTCTAAGAGTCCCATGGCTTCAGACGTGGCATTTGCCTGAATTTTTCTATCGGTGTACTTTTTATCTCAATGTGGCCCAAGGCAACGCGTCTTCTTTCAATGTGACCAAGAGAAGCTAAGAGATTGGAGACTCATATTTTTACTTATGAGTATTTTATAGATGGTGGTCGAATTTTCAAAGTCTATACGAAAAAAAGGTGGAAGTCTGAGCAACCCAAGGCTTAAAGTTGCATTTAGCTAGCTTATTCTTATCAGAGCTCTTGTATATTATATGTGGCCAAAAGTAACGCGTCTTGTTAATTTAACCAAGGGAAGCTAAGACCTGTTTTTAACCATGATTATTTTTTAGATGACGGTCGAATTTTCAAAGTCGTCCAGTACACGTCTGAGGGCAAAAGCGACAGCTTCCTTCAAGACGTGTGGAAGGTGTTCCCGGACGGCGAACCAGTGATCGCCATGGCAATATCTCGTTCCCGTGGCAGTATCTATGTCACGTCGGACAGTAAAGTGGTCCAGGTGCAGTTCGAAGGGGTCTGTCGTCACCAGTACGATGGTTGCGTCAGGTGCATCAGAGATCCTTACTGCGGATGGAGTAGTGATGATGATGCTTGCCTTCCATATGAATCAAGGTAAAAATTACATGAATCATATGCTATTCAGAGATAATGAAAATTCCAGTGACACATATTTATCTGGAATTCTTTGAGTGTGTTAGAAGTTTTTTTTCAATAACTCTGACTAAACCAGTCGTTGATAGATCAAGAGTCCCGTGAATGCCGATAAAAGAGTTCTTTACCTAATTTAATTGATTGTTTTAAATTTAAGTTTTACTTGGTAAATACCACTCTTTCTTAAAATCCAAAATGATTTGGAATGTATCGAATGATTTTAAGATATAATGGTATTTACCAAGTAAAATTTCAATTAAAAATGGATTTATAGTACCATAAATTGACTGCGGAATCAATTAATAAAAATTCATTAATTGATTCGCAGTCACTTTATGGTAATGAAAACCCAACTTTTTTCAAGAAGTAAAGATACTTTTATCAAACTTATCTTCAGTTTGTATTTTCATCTGTTGATGAGAATACCTGTTCTCTAAACAAGTCATGTTTACATTAATAAACTCAAAAGTAGTCTTATGCTAAAATTTTTATTTTATTTTATTAAAATTATCATATCATTCCCCAAAGATAAAACCATATCAATTAATAATACAGGTTTATTTTTTATTTGGCTTTAACTTTGGAGAATGACATGATAATGTAAATATAAAAATAAAATACAAGTATAACACCACTTTCGAGTTTATTAATGTAAACATGACTAAAAACATTTTGAGTGTGTCAAAATACTTGTTCACAAAATCTGGATTATCTCACATTATATGAGTTATTTTCATATTATTTTTGACATATCATCAAAGATGAAGAAGAATATGGAAGTCTGCATATTTACGGGGCTGACGTCCGTCATAGGCTGGTTTAACTGATCACTTTACACACGAGTAACATTCACCAATTCTACCCATTATTGACAACCGCACTACTCAAATTCTTGAAATTTCCATATTTATGAACCAATTTTGAAACATTGTTCTTGAATCACTAGAACTTCACTAGAGACATCTATTGGTGAGATGAAAAGAATCTTTTTATTGAGCAGAAACAAATTCGAAATTGAAAAGTGTGGTTGCCAATAATGGGTAGAATTGGTGAATTTTACACGTGTGTAAAGTGATCACTTAAACCAGCTTATGACGGTCGTCAGCCCCGTAAATGCCCAGACTTCCATAATCTTCTTCATCTTTAATGAGATGTTAAAAATAATATAAACATGACTTGTTTCGAGAAAGGTAAATATGATTTCTTATTGCTGCATATTTTCATAAAACATGTTTTTTTTTAAGATTATTACAAGACGTAGCAGATACTTCGAAGTCGGGATGTGACGAACTTATTAGACCAAAACAAGTGTCCACGACGTTTGGGCAGAGTGTTCACTTGGGGAATTATTTGAACTTACCCGAGGTGTTCAACAATGAAGACTTTACGTGGACGAAATACGACAGAGATAGGGGAAGGCAAGACATCATTGAAAGGTAGGAAAAAATATTAAAAATGATTATTTAAAAATTGCTAAAAATTGCCATAAAGTTCTCAAAACTATTGGTGTTTATATAAATTAACTGAAGTCAGTGGTTTTATACAAGTGTTTTATAAACATGAATTTCTTTATGTTATAAAATGAATAACCACAAATTTTGTGCTTTAAATATTAATTTTAACATAAATAATGTTATTTTATTTATTGTTTCGGCATTAACTTTGTGGTAAGACATGTTACAATGATTAAAGAAAACACTTGTTTTTTACCACTTGAGTTTTATTATAGATTACATGTTTCAGAAGTTAAACTTCCATCATTCAGGTCTGTATAATAACTAAAATACAGACATACAGACCTGCATGATGGAAGTTTAACTTCTGAAACATGTAGTCCATAATAAAACTCAAGTGGTAAAAAACAAGTGTTTTCTTTAATCATTATAAATAATGTTCATGGCAAAGTATTATTTAGCATTTTTAATCTAAATATTATTATGTTATCTTAAATAATTGGTTTATACAAGTGTTTTATTTTAATGTTTATATGTTTTTAAAGTTAAAAATGGAAAATCATTAATTTTATGACTCAAATTTTAACAAAAATTATATTCATTACAAGATATATTTTTTCAAACATTTTGAGTGTGTCCAAATACTTGTTCACAAATCTGAATTATCTCCTACTATAGGAGTATTTTTGAAATTATTTTTTGATATCTCATCAAAGATGAAGAATATGGAAGTCTTAGCATTTACGGGGCTGACTTCCAAGAATTTGAGTAGTGTGGTTGTCAATAATGGGTAGAATTGGTGAATGTTACACGTGTGTAAAGTGATCACTTAAACCAGCCTATGACGGTCGTCAACCCCGTAAATGCCCAGACTTCCATATTCTTCTTCATCTTTAATGAGATGTAAAAAAATAATCTGAAAATTACTCCTATAATTGGAGATAATCCAGATTTGTGAACAAGTATTTGGACACATGCAAAATGTTGTAAATAATATCTTGTTATGGATACTATTTTGGTTAAAATTTTAGTCATTAAACTTACGATTTTCCATTATTAACTTTAAAAACATTATAAACATTAAAATAAAACACTTGTATAAACCAATTATTTAACAATTAGATAAAAAAAAACAAATAATATTTTACCATGAATATTATTTTTGTTAAAATAAATATTTAAAGCATTTATTTTATGATTATTCATTTTAAAACATGAAAAAACTTATTTTTTTACCCTTGTTTATACACCAATAGAAAACCTTTATTATTTTATGGGGACGATCTAACGATAGTCAAGACCTTGGCTTAAAGTTCTTAAGCAATATGGGTCCAAAATAACAATGCCTCTTTAGCCGCACTCAACAATCACTTCACATAGAAGCATCTTAGTAGGTTGAACTACATACATATTCGAGACATGCTCTACAAGTAACGTTCTTGAAGTGACTTGAATCGCGAGCATGAATATTTGGATTGTGAAGATTATGTAATTCTAAGGACGCTTGTGCACTACACGGAATTTACCGTCCGGCAGTTTTTTTTTTCAAATAAAGCGACTATGACAGTTTAGCGTGATGGAGTTCACGCGCACCGAATTTCACCATACGGCACGTCAGTTAGCATTTTAAAACGATGATTGGATTGGATTGGCTTATGCTTCTGTCCATCTTTCTTCGGAGCGGAGCTCTTGATCGATGCGTGAACACGTTGCGCCTAAATTCGATCACGCTAAACTGGTGTAGTCGCTTTCATTTTTCAAAACATCTAGAGAAAGACGGACAAGTGCACAAGCCAATCATCCGTTTTTTCATACTAATCGGACTGCCGGACAGTAAAATTCCGTGTAGTGCACAAGGGCTCTAAGAAACTTTGGTCGAAAATCTTCAGTAGCTTCCAAATGTTTATAAATAAAAAAAAGTTTAACTATTTAAAATTTTATAGGCTACCTATCCATTACAATAAGTTTTAATATCTACTAATTAGTTTCTTGAATGTTTTTCGCATATACTTTGTCACATTTTATAAACTTTATAAAATGAAACCGTTTTGTTTTTTTCAACATTTTGAGTGTGTCCAAATACTTGTTGCAAATCTGGATTATCTTCAATTACAGGAGTTATTTTTCATATCTTTACAAAGATGAAGAATATGGAAGTCTGGGCACATTTACGGGGCTTACAACAGTCATAGGCCGGTGTAAGTGATACATTTACACAAGGGTTACATTTACCAATTCTACCCATGATTTACAACCACACTACTCAAATTCTTGGATGTTCTAAATACGTTTTTATTTATTTTATTTTATTATTCGGGAATTGCACAGCTTTACATTTAAAAAAAGTATATAATAAAAAATAGTTACATTAATAAAAATAAAGCCAATTAAACAATTCTACATTAATGTTAAAATAACTATTAAAACATTAAAAGTTAAAAAAAAAAAGAGTGGAGTGTGTGTGTGAGGGGGAGGGTATCGTATAAAAAATAGATTTTGCAGGAAGGAAAACTTTGTGGATACATGATCTAATTTCGAAACATTGCGCTTGAATGACTAGAATACTCTAGTGACATCTATTGGTGAGACGACATTGGCTTTTTATTGAGCAGAAACTATATGAAAAATAACTATAATTGAAGATAATCCAGATTTGTAAAATGAGTATTTGGACACACTTAAAATGTTGTTATATTGATATTGTCATTTTTAGTTATTTTTAAATCAGGTTATCTTTAGATTAACGTCAAAATCCATCATCGTATCATTTTTCCAAAAGTAATTTACCTTTTTCCGGTAAGAAATGGGAGCGAGCAGGAAATAGTTTTTGTGTGGAAATCTCGGAAAATCCACGTATGGAAGGGATGATAATTGAATGATTTCGGACAGGGTAGAAATGTGCAGGGGCGGAATCCTTTGAGAAGCTTCCCTTTAGTTCCTTAATAATAAAATTCCAGTTTGAATTGAGATCTTGTTGAGAGGATGTGTATGGTACATACGCTTACGTGGTTCAAATATTTGTAACATTTGCCGAAACAATTTATTAAAAAAAACCTTTTTGTCTAAGTTGTTAATCAAAGAGGAAATTCTAAATTTATTATATAATACACAAAACAGAAAATCGTAGTTCGTGTATGTATGTATGTATGCGCGTGTGTATATGGACGTGAGCGCGTGATTTGGTGTGCGTTGTTTGTGTTGTGTGTGTGCACTATGAGTTGTGTGCGTCGTGTCTTGTGTGCGTTTTGTGCCCTATTGGTGTGTGCGTTTTGTGCCCTATTGGTGTGTGCGAGTGTGTGCAAGTGTTTGCGTGTGTGTGCGTGTGTGTGCGTGTGCGTGTGCGCGTGCGTGTGCGCGTGCGTGTGCGCGTGCGTGTGCGCGTGCGTGTGCGTGTGCATGTGCGTGTGCGTGTGCGTGTGAGTGTGGTATGCGTTGTTGTGTTGTGTGCAATATGTGCGTTGTATGTGTTGATTCTTGTGTGCGTTGTGTGCCTTGTTTGTGTGCGCGTGTGTGTGTGTGTACGTGTGTGCGTTGTGCGCGTGCGCGCGTGTGTGTGTTTATGTATGTAGCGTGTATTTGTGTGTTTTGCGTGCGTTTAGAGCATGTTCATGCGTTGTGTGCCCGTGTGCGTTATGCGCCTTTTGTGTGCGAGAGTGTTTGTGTAAGTTTTTGGGCACCGACAGTCAGTCTTTAGAGACTCCTTCTCCTTTCACTGTTGGCTAAGTGTTTTTGCTCTAAATGAACAGGTCCGGGAAGTACATCCTCACCGCAGGACGTGGCTTGGTGGTCGTAGGACTGACGCACCAAGACAGGGGGCTATTCGAGTGCCGCCAGGGGAAGCGGCTTGTGGCCTTGTACAACGTCATCGTCGACAGCAACAGGTAGGATAACAGAATAAGTTTAATTTAATTTACTTATATATTTTTTTACAAAAATGAAAGTAATATAACCACTCTTCGAGAATTTTATGTATACCGGTTTCGAGACGTGCTTGTCTCTTCGTCAGGACAATCACTACAACAGCATGCAAACATTTTGTGAATTAAAATTCACTTTAAAAAGTGTGTGAATGGTGCTATGGTGGTGATGGGTAGAATTGTTTGCATGCTGTGGTAGTGATTATCCTGACGAAGAAACGGGTACGTCTCGAAACCGGTAGACAAAAATCTCAATGAGTGGTTTTATACTAATATTACTAAAAGTAAAAATGACTTACCACAAAATAAATGCTTTAAATACGTATGATAATAATATTGAGAATATAATTTAATTAAATTTAATCCGTATCATTTCTTTTGACAAAACTAAAAGCATTACCATACCAAAGAGTCCAGCAAAATGCAAATTAGTTACAAACAACGGAATCTTAGAGTTGACGTTTGAAGCTAAGGGGATCTCTCTGGCGAGACTCTAAAACATATCAATAAGGCTGCAGCTATATCCGGATGCCTCAGAAATTCAGTGTGGAGGAACAAACACATAATGGAAAGTAAAATGAAAATATACAAAACATGTGTTCGACCAATAGCCACTTATGGAATTGAGGCAAGAGCAGATACTTCTAGAACAAAACCTCGGGTTCGAATCTCTGAGATGAAAACTCTCCGATCTATAACCGGAAACATTTTGCGAGACCGCGTAAGAAACACTGATATCCAGGGCATGTGTAAGATGAAAGATATCGTAAGGTGGGGACGACAACGAAGGCGACACTGGAGTGAGCATGTAAACAGATTGTCAGAAGACAGACTTCCACGTATCGCCCTTCGAGGAAACCCTGAAGGAAGCAGACCTCTAAAAACGTGAAAAGACAACTGGGAGTCAACATCCCAAGAGCGACAGGTGAAGGCACAAACAGATCCTGAAGATCTTTAAAAAGAAACAGAAGAGGAAGATTTCCAATGTTTAAAAATGATGCGGAATGCATGGAAATTAAAAAATTGTGGTATTTACCAAGTAATACTTACTCTTTGTAGAGCTGGCACTATATTGCATTCTTTATGCTACTAATTTTGCTGTGCTGAAAGCCAATTTAACTTAAATGCATTGCTATTCAAATATTATGAATCTAAATATTCAAAAGAAACCATCACTGCTAGTTTATTGAGAAAGACCACACTTTGTAAAGTTTAATTACTTTCCTAGTAAAACGCCCGTAAATGCAGTCATAGTAGTTTTTCAATCGCGGGTCAAATTGCTTTTATATTCAACAAAACCATTGACGTTTTTTTTAAGCAAATTTTATATAACATGTTGGATGTGTCCAAGTACTTGTTCACAAATCTGGGTTTGGTGAAACCGTTTGGAAAAAAGTGGAGACTCAGAACGCTTCACGGAATTTTACCGTCCTGCAGTCCGGTTTTGAAAAATACAAGCGACTACGATAGTTTAGCGTGATCGAATTTACGCGCAACGTGTTCACGCACCGATCAAGAGCACCGATCCGAAGAAAAATGGACAAAAGCACAAGCCAATCATCGTTTTAAAACGCTAACTGACGTGCCGGACGGCAAAATTCTGCGTAGTGCACAAACGCCCTTAGAGTTATATTCATATTTTTGATCTAGTCATATGTATATGAAGAAGAATATGGACATCTGGATATTTACAGGGCTTACGAACTGTCAAAGGCTGGTTTAATTGCTCACTTTATATACGTGTTACATTCACCATTCTACCATTGATTGACAATCTCACTTCTCAAATAAGTGGAACTCATATATATAGTTTTAAAAAATAGCACTAGTACTCCACAGAAGCACACTACAGTAAAAACACCCCTATAACGTCGACATAGGTTCCGCGTTATTGGGGGGAACGTAATAGGGGGTTAATGATTTTTACATTTTTTAGTATTTGTACACTTTAACCAGTAGAAATGACTCGATTCGTACGACGATTTTGTATGACGTAGTCTTGCTACTGCGTTAACGGGGAACACTGTTATAGGAAAAAAAAACTGGTGCAAACGTTAAAGGGGGTTTACTGTAGTTCACTTTAACCAGCCTATGACAGTTCGTAAGCCCTGTAAATACCCAGACTTCCATATTCTTCTACGTTACATTAAGATGTCAAATTAAATAACTCGTCATTACTTGATATTATTTTATTCTCAATTTTATTAATATTTAAACTTTACTTTTATTTTTTTTACAAAAATGTAAGTAATATTAGTATATAACCACTCACCGAGATTTTTATGTCTACCGGTTTCAAAACGTATCCGTCTCTTCGTCAGGACAATCACTACAACAGCATGCAAACAATACTACCCGTCACCACCATAGCACTATTCACACACTTACAACTACACAAAATGTATATCACATGCGATGTTAGTCGACCCGGAGACCAACATGCACTAGGGGTTGCAGCACAAACATGCATTAAGAGCCGAGGTCTGATATGCACTGTGCAGTTGTATTTGTATGAATAGTGCTATGATGATGGGTAGTATTGTTTGCATGTAGTGACTGTCCTGACGAAGAGACGGGTTTGTCTCGAAACCGGTAGACATAAAAATCTCGGTGAGTGGTTATATACTAATATTCCTCTGACCCTTATCCGCACCCAATGGTGCATAGGGCACTGCATCGTATTAACGCAGTATTATCTTGATCGTTACTTATTTGAAGGCAAGGTCATCACTCCTGCGCTTCAGAGACCAGTCCAGGGTAACAATTATTTTCACAAAATTACTACTGACATTACTTGTTGTAGGTGCAGTCCCCCGTCGCTAAATGGATCCTACCACAGAGTCTACTTGGATTGGTGCAGGGAGTTTATGAAGCACAAGGAGGCCATGGAAAAGTGGCAAAGCAAAAGAAAGCAAGTGCGTGTTCATTAATTAAAGCTCCATCGATAGATCGATACATTATAAATGCTCGATACATATCGATATGCGATAAAGCCACCTACGCATATTAATAACTAACTAACCATCACGCCGCTTCCCCGCAGGGGTAGCCAGAGAGAATAGAACGCCACACCACTCTGTCTTTGCAAACATTCCTCGCCTCTACCACGTTCATGCATCTCCTCATACATACCCGCCGATTGTTACGACTCCTAACCTGACAACTTTCAAGTATTTGGCATACTTAATCGTGCCAAGTTTTTCTCGGTCTTCCTCTGCTTCTTTTCCCATTAACATTCGCCTCATAATTTTTTTTTACCGTTCTTTCCTAACTCATTCGTTCTACATGTCCAAACCATCTCAACACACCTTTCTTAATGTAATCGATAATGCTTATATCATTCGCATTCTATTCATTTGCATTCCTTCCTTATTTAACTATTCGCACATCTATCATACATCGTTTTGTCGCACATTCTTCTGAAATATCCCATTTCGACTGCATTCAGTCTACTTTCTTCCTTCTTTTGCCAACTCCTGTTTCACTTCCATACATTAGAGTTGGAACCAGGACTCCGTTGTGCACTACCAGTTTAGCTTCCGCTGACAGGTTTTTATCAAACCTATTAAATAAACCTGTCAGCGGAAGCTAAACTGGCAGTGCACAACGCATATTACTACAGCATGATTATAAAAATCATACACCTAATTAACTTCACTGCTAACTTAGAATCAATGAAATGTACAAACTCATGCCTCTAGTGAGATAGCGAGTGTTTTTGCGTAGAATTTTCACTCATGAATTACATGAAATTATAGTAACTTTAAACATAAACAGTAAATCCACTCACGAGTAGGCACAGGCTATGAAACATAAAAAGTTTAAGCCTGAGTACGGCTGTCCAAATTCAAAACACAGTAAGGGACATTTTTTTTGTAGTACGTTTTTTTTGCATTTTTGGACTAAGTAGATTCTACTTAGTCCATGAATGCAAAAGAACGTACTACAAAAAAAATGTCCCTTACTGTGTTTTAAATTTGGACAGCCGAGTAGGGTCATGATAAGCGGTCTTGCATAAGCCGTAGCTAGATTTCATAGTCACTTGGACGTTAGGTAATTAAAAAAATCATTAATTGGCTAATTAATGATAGTAATTGGAAAATTAATATCTTTAATTTAAAGTCTTTTTTTTTTCAAAGTTATTTACAATCAACATTTTGAGTGTGTCCAAATACTTCACAAATCTGGACAATCTCCGATGAGTTATTTTTTATATAATTTTTTGACATCTCAACATAGAAGTTCTAAGAATTTAAGTAGTGTGTTTGTCAATCATGGGTGAAATTGGTGAATGTTACAGGTGATCACTTAGACCAGCCTACGACGGTCGTAAGTCCCGTGAATGCCATGACTTCCATATTCTTCTTCATCTATGTTGAGATGTCAAAAAATATTTATCGTCATTAATTTTGTCACCATCCGTAGTGTTATAATGGTCAGCACGCTCGGCTACCGCCGTACTGGAGGTCCCGGGTTCAATTCCCAGGGTGGGGTGAAATAAATAAAAGTGATTTTTCACTCTTATGTTTATGTAATCAATATTATCCTGGACTGGTATCTGATGGCTGATCACCTTTCCTTAATGTGTTTACGACCAAGATAACATGCGTTAAAATGATGCAATTGCCTATGCACCATTGGGTTTGAATAAGGGTCTGAAGAAGTTCATTAAACCATATCGCTCACTCCTTTCAAGAACGTCATAAATCGAAAAACTTGATTTTTCAGGAGAATGTTTTTAATGTTTAAAAATACATCACAATGTATTAAAAATAAATATCAAGCCACTTATTGAACTTTTAACTGTGCAACAGATCTTTTTACGTAAAACTTGAAAGTTTTTTCTCCATTTGAAAAATATTTAGTACTTATATTAAAAAAAATAATAATAATACCTTTTCTTCAAAATGCAAAAACAACACTTTCTACCCTGTAGCGGTAAATATTAAGTTAAGAATATGACGCTTTTGCTGGGATATAGTACATTTTCTGGGCATTCTGAAAACATGCGAAACTGAAAATTGATGATTTTTGATGTATGACGTTGTTGAAAGGAGTGAGCGATATGTTAAAATACATTATTATGGAAAAAGGATTTTGATAACAATGATTAGTTCAAATATCGAAATAAGATTTATAAAAAGTATGCTTAAGGCCTTTTCACAGTGAATTTTGTATTTTATTAAGGCGATTTAGCTTCAACTCTTATTTATGAAAAAATTCTTAACATTTTATCTGAAAACTTGTGAACGAACAAGTTTCAGCTTGTACAAATATAAATATTTTTTTCTCTTTCAGCAGTGCAAAAAATATCAGTTGAATTGGAACAAGAGATCGAATGAAGTTCTACGAGATTATTACAATAACTGAGCAGACATAATGAAGAAAAAGATAACGTCACCTCACAGTTTTGATTTTAAGAGCAATTCATAATTGATTTAAAAACCATTTAAAAAATGGTTTATTTGTATTAGGTTTTTCGTAATCCTGAGACCAAAAAGTGTATAAGTGCTAAAATTAAATTATAATGACTAAAATATCATAACGTTATAATTCGTGTTAAGTTTTATCTATTAAAATGTATAAAAATCGAGATAATATTTTAAGATATTAAGAAAAATAAATTTCATAAATATATTCCTGTACATTGTGTCGCCTACTTTAAAAATCCGCCAGATCCAATTTAATAAAATTTTAAAATAAATACCCTGTCAGAATGCGAATTGCGGGTTTTGATCGTTTAAAATATTTATAAAATATTTTGTCCGCCTCCGTAGTGTAATGGTCAGTACGCTCGGCTACCGTTCTGGAGGTCCCGGGTTTGATTCCCAAGGGGGGTAAAATAAATACAAGTGATTTTTTTTTCACTGTAATATTTATTCAATATTACCCTGGACTGGAACCTGAAGCGGAGGGCTGATCACCTTTCCTTCATGTGTAAACGATCAAGATAACACTGCGTTTATATGATGCAGTGCCCTATGCACCATTGCGTGCGGATAAGAGTTTTTCTAGTTTTTAATTTTATTTTATATACTTGTAAACCCTACTAAAAAATACTATAAAACAGCGTTGTATTTCAAATTCCGCTATATTCATGAAACTGGCCTTCTGATCCATATCGACCAATCAGAGAGCGGGGATAGGTAAAAAATTAATATGACGTCATTATCGGTTTGTGTCTCCAAAAAATAGAAAAATAGTCTATTTCATAATATTTTATCTAAAGATAGACAAATCTTTGAAACATAAATGTTACCCGGAGAATTTTGCATTTTTTGTAAAATCGACTTACATGGATTTGGCGGATTTTGAAAGTGGGCGACACAATCAATCTATAGTGTATACCTGAAAGTTTATTATTATTTTGTTTTTTTAATTTTTTTATTTATTTTATGATTATTTTAATTATATATGTATACTTATGTATGTTTGTTTTATAAAGGATGTCATGTTTTTTAGATCGATCAGAAGCTGATTTATGTTATAGATAAATGTACGTAAATAAAGTCCCCGATTGTAAATTTATCATTTATAAATTGATTTTTAATTTATAATTCAACTATTTTATATTTTGAGAGTTTGTTAAAAATTGCAACCTGGCTACCCTATGTACATAGAAATTTTCCAACTTATCAATCAACATTATAGATACCACCTATTTTAACATTTTGATATTTTGTGCTGCATAAGAATTCTCTAATTTGATGATATTACAGAAAGGTCGACACATCTTGTGCCGCCGTGTTTAACAGTTAAGAAATCATAATTGTGACTTCGATATCTAAGTGCCATCTATATAATTAAGTAAACATGAAAGTGGTCAGCGTGTTCGGCTACCGTTCTGGAGGTCCCGGGTTCGATATAAGTGATTTTTTCACCCTAATATTGATCCAATATTACCCTGGACTGGTACCTGAAGCTGAGGGCTGATCACCTTTCCTTCGTGTGTTAACGATCAAGATAACACTGCGTTTATATAATGCTGTGCCCTATGCACCATTGGGGTGCGGATAAGGGTTTGAAGAAGAAAGTTTGTAGGTACTGACTGGTGCATAAATGATTTGAATGTTAAATTTTTCGTAAAAATTACGAATTAATGTCAACGATATTTTTCCAAAATTTAGAACAATACGCACGTCGAAATACAACAACAAAAAACGAGTATTTAAAATACAACAATATATTTCATGGACGTAGCCGGGTGTAATACTAGTTAATTGATGAAATTCATTTTTTTTTTATTAAATAACATAAAAACATTTTTTTAACTAAATTTTTTAAAAATTGAGATTTACGACTAAAAACTCATTAAAAACATTTTGACAACCCTTTTCCGGCAAAAAAAATGTCACTGTTCTGTTGTTTATATTCTGTTAAATGTCCTCGAAATAAGTATATAAAAGATCTAAAAATGGTATTTTAAATTGGTATTTTTAAGCAGTGGTTAGGGTACCGTTGGATCGCCCCAAAGCGTTTTTTTTCAAAGCCGACAAAACATTTTTTTTCCAGATTATGCGTTTTTTAAACAGTAAACTAAACTGGCATTGGCGATGGCATGCATTTTCCAAAATAAAAATAAATAAATCGTACGTTGCAATTTGCGAATATAATAAATCAATTTTAAATGTTTTACTGAGAAAGGCCGCTTGTTGCACGACACGGAATTTCAGCGTCCGGCAGTCCGGTTTTGAAAAATTAAAGCGACTACGACAGTTTAGCGTCATCAAATTTACGCGCAACGTGTTCACGCACCGATCCGAAGAAAGATGGACAAAAGCACAAGCCAATACAAGCCAATCATCGTTTTAAACTGACGTGCCGGACGGTAAAATTCACAAACGTAGTGCACAAACGCCCATAAGGTTTATTTATGTAATTATCATTTGAAGAAAGGAGTTCCCTAACAAATTATTAAGTGTACATATATATCGTATGAATGATATAAATTGATAATAAAATAATAATAAAATATTTAGGCTAAGATAATAAATTTATATGGATCAAAATTTGTGTTTTATTGAATTGTTTTTAAATAAAAAATGTACAAAAAAAGAGTAAAGAATGTCAGAAATGAAGACCCTTAGTACCATGTCTGGCAAGAGTCTTTCAGGAATCAAGATTCAATGTCTCCTGACAGAATTCCTTATTCTGTCAAGAGACATTGAATAAGAAACACCAGGATAACAGCGATATGCGAAATCGAGGATGTCGTTAGGTGGGAAAGGCAACGAAGGAGACAATGGTATGCGCATGTGGAAGAACGGAACCATCCAAACTTCACATTACACTGGACGGCCAACCCCAAGGCAGACGGTTCCCGGGCAGACCGCCAAAGACATGTTGACTACGGAGGCAGACAATGTAACTGGTGGTCCCGAGTTCGATTCCCAGGGGGGTTAAAAAATTTATATTAGTGATTGACTGTAATATTTATTTAATATTATCATGGACTGGTTCCTGAAGCGCATGAGTGATGATCGCCTTGCCTACATGTAAGTATCGATCAAGATAACACAGCGTCAATATGACGCAGTGCCCTATGCACCATTGGGAGCGGATAAGGGTTAGAAGAAAATTAAATGTATAACATTACAAGTATAACCGAAAATACGTACATTTCGTAGTCGTACAGGAGAAAGTGACCAACTAACAAAACATAAAAGTGTTCAGGAGGGCCAATTTAAGTCACTTTTGCTTGGCAAGAAAATAAACATCAATGCAGTTAGTCATTTTTAACAAGTCAATGTATTATACTTCCAAGTTTAGAATCCTTTGGGAATTTTTTCGGGTCAATATTAAGCTAGTAAGATATCAAATAGTCAATGATTACGTTTGTATAAAAAATGCACTTGTATGACTACGATGTCTTCAACTCACATACAAATGTTTTATAAAATACTCATATTCATATGTGTCGGGTTTTGGTCCCGTGGTTAGTGTCGCGGACTCTTAAGCCAGAGTTTCTTGGTTCGAACCTACTCTACCACAATTTGATACATATTTCTAATAATGAGCCGCTCAGGCTCACAGAAATAGTATGAAATCGATATATTTGAGTAAATAATATAAAACAGAAATATTTATCTTTAAAAAAATAAAAGTCATTTTTAATAAGTCAATATATTATACTTCCATGTTTAAAATCCTTTGGGATTTTTTCAGGGAAATATTAAGCTAGTAAGATATCAAAAAGTCGATGATTACGTTTTTGTAAAAAATGCACTTGGTCACTTTCTCCTGTATGACTACGATTTATTACCTAAGGCTTTATCCGCCGAACGCCTTGTTATCTACCACACATAGAACGCACTGTAAATCATTATACCGAATAATAGAATTACATAGTTCGGTTAATCCTCTCACCGACAGGTATTATATTAAGGAACGATACAAGATCCTTTTATGTAAATACCTAAATTAGTTGCTGTAATATTACGCTGGTTCGGGTGGAATGCGGTCGGAAAATTTCCTACCCAAAACCTTAACCCAACAAAGGAACAAAATACGCCGGGATATCGACACACACGATGTTCGGACGTGGGAAGGGGATATCAAGTGAAGAGTATCCTCTTCACAACATACTTGACATATCGCTCACTCCTTTCAAGAACGTCATAAATCAAAAAAGTTGATTTTTCAGGAGAACGTTTTTAAAGTTAATAAATATAATACAATTTATTAAAAATAAATATCAAGCCACTTGTAGAACTTTTTACTGTGCAACAGATCTCTTTAGGTTAAACCTGAAGGTTTTTTCTCCATTTGAAAAATAACTACTTTATTTTAAAAAAATAATCAAACAATACCTTTTCTTCAAAATGCAAAAACAACATTTTCTGCCCTGTAGCGGGTAAATATTAAGTTAAAATATGCCTCTTTTGCTGGGATATAGCACATTTTCTGGGCATTCTGAAAACATGCACAACTGAAAATTGACGATTTTTGATTTATGACGTTCTTGAAAGGAGTGAGCGATATATGTACGTATACTGAACTGTAAATAACCCACAATTAGTCCGCATGGAATTAAATCAAAGTCTTCTTCGTCTTCTCATCCATGTTCATGGAGTATATGGCCGTTTTCAAACCTATTTTGTTATCACTTTCAGCGTGTGCTGAAAGTGTTTACTGCGCCAATTGTGCGCAGATCGTCTTACGCGGCGGTCGTGTCGCTACGGTAGCTATTGCGGCTACTTGAGATGTAATTTTTCTCGTTTCCAGATACTTATCAGAGACAAAATTATTACATTTCAACTTCACTTTGTTAATAAAAGCAACATTTAGGAATTCAAATTTTTCCCGTTGTTAAACCACATTTTTAAATGGTGTACAAAATTCATTAGATACAAACGATAAGTTTTACATACAGCTGATATGGAAAGGCCAATTCTTTGACTGAAAAAAACATTAATTTCGTCCCTTCAGGATCGGGTCTCGAACTAACAATGAGGGCATTCGGAGGTAATTTAGTAGGGGTTGAAATTATCATACCTTTTACCGATTGGTGGCGATTAAAACGAAATCGTTTAAGTAAAACAATATCCACAGATAATATCACCAGTAACCGAATTGTGGTGATAATGGTAACAATTAATTATTATTACATTTTATTATATGGTACCTAAAAATCGTCCAACCGTTTGACCAATAAAACTTAGACATCAAAGAAATACCTTTAGGCTGAGGACATAAAGTTCAAATTCAGAACGCTAACGGCCGCGCTAGAGGTTGAATGCTTTTCGGAATACATGTTGGAATAAGTGTCGGGTTGTGGTCCCGTGGTTAGTGTCGCGGACTCTTAAGTCAGAGTTCGAACTCCTCTACCGCAATTTGATACCTATTTCTAATAATGAGCCGCTTAGGCTCACGGAAATAGTATGAAATTGAATTATTTGTGAAAATAATATAAAAAAACAAATATTTGTCATTAATTAAAAAATAAAAAAAATAGAAATTGGATTTTTTTCAGAACATAAATTAAAGAATATTTTCATATTTTTTTTAACTCCTTACCTTTCAATAACTCTTCTTTTAAAAACGATACATTTATTTCCTTTTTTTTTCAATATAAGAAATCCTTATTTTTTCAATGTAAATGTTTTAGGCAAAATTTTAAATTTAATTTAAATTTTAACCATATTTTGAGTGTGTCCAAATATTTGTTCACAAATCTGGATTATCTACAATTATAGGAGTTATTTTTCATATTATTTTTTGACATCTCACCAAAGATGAAGAAGAATATGGAAGTCCGGGCATTTACGGGGCTGACGACCGTCATAGGCTGGTTTAAGTGATCACTTTACACACGTGTAACATTTACCGATTCTACCCATCATTGACAACCACACTACTCAAATTCTTGGAAGTCAGCCCCGTAAATGCCCAGATTTCCATATTATTCATCTTTGATGAGGTAAGGTTAGCTAAGGTTAGAAAGAATAAAAAAATTAAACAAATTTTTCTTGAAACGCTTTTTAAGAGTTGAATATGTGGATGAGAATAAAATCGTGATTTTTTTTTTCTTGAAATGTTTTTTTTTACAGTTGAATACATATTTTACTGTGAATGTGTTTGAATGTATTTAAAAAACAAACCTAGTTTTCAAAAACTTTTTTTTTATTATACCTCAAGCTCAAATATGACATTATCGACCAAACAAAACTCATAAAACAATATTTTTTCATTATCATCAAATTGAATTTCGTAGAAACCATTTAATTAGGCGCGAACAAAGGATCCAATCACAATCATTTGTTTGTCTGCACACAAAAGGAGTGGTCCCTTTTGTGTTTCACGACACGAGCGCCCCAGAACAATACTTGGTGCCTTTTCACGCGATGGCGATGGCCATATATGGAATACGAATGAAAATTGTGTAATAATGGATGCCTTCGTAAAGGGTGGGACGTAAACATCTCACATAAAGACGACAATAATTAATTTATATCGACCCTGAAAACGAAAAGGGTCGATTGCCATTTTGAGAACTTAAAACCAGAAGAGGTCATAAAATGTGTACTGCCGGTACGCAACGAAGTCCTGGTTCCAACCCTAATTTATGGAAGTGAAGCATGGAGTTGGCAAAAGAGGGACGAAAGAAAACGATGCATGATAGATGTTCGAATGGCGAAATAAGCAAGGAATGTAAGGCTGAGATAAGCATTATCGATAAAATTAAGAAAGGTGTCTTGAGATGGTTTAAAAAAAACACAAGACACAAACCGATAATGACGTCATCTTAATTTTTGACCTATCCTCGCTCTCTGATTGGCCGATATGGGTCAGAAGGCAAGTTTTATTAATACATGTATATCGGAATTTGAAAAACAACGCTATTTTTAAATATTTTTTAGCAGGGTTTTCATGTACATAAATATTTTTAACAATAAAACCTACAATTGGCATTCCGATAGAGTATTTATTTTAAAATTTTATAAAATTGGATCTAGCAGATTTTGAAAGTGGGCGACACATATCGCTCACTCCTTTTATAACGTATAAGAACGTCATAAATCAAAAATCGTCAATTTTCAGTTGTGCATGTTTTCGGAATGTCCATAAAATCTACTATATCCCAGCAAAAGAGGCATATTTTTAACTTAATATTTACCCGCTACAGGGCAGAAAATGTTGTTTTTGCATTTTGAAGAAAAGGTACCTATTGTTAAATGTATATTTTTTTAAATACTAAATATTTTCAAATGTAGAAAAAACCGCCAGGTTTTACCTAAAAAGATCTGTTGCACAGTAAAAAGTTCAATAAGCGACTTGATATTTATTTTATAATACATTGTGTTATATTTTCAAACTTTAAAAACGTTCTCCTGAAAAATCAAGTTTTTTGATTAATGACGTTCTTGAAAGGAGTGAGCAATATAACTTCCTTATTAATGAGAAATTCCGGTTCTTCCGGATAACTGTAAACAACTTCGGGAACTATTTTCGCGTACGCGCCGCAAAAATGTTGGAATTTCGGGCCACCAATTTCGAACAATACGAAATTAAGGTTTGCGCGATATTAATGTGGTATTCTGATGTAAATCAGCGTCTATCTGAATCAAAGCGTAATGATTTAAACCTTTCGGCGACCTTTGAAGAATCTGGGGTTAAGTGTGCCAGAAGTAACGTGAAATCGGATCGATGGAGGGTCGTAAAGGGTTAGAGAGAGAATGTAACCATTATTCACCAAAATCGCTGTCAATTTGCGTCAGGGACTTGGGCCAGAAAATGGCGATTTACGATTTTATTTGTGATTCCTGTCTTTTTTACATCGGCCGTTTCGGGAGATGCTTTATATTTAATCTCTAACGAAAAACCTGGTAGACAGGAGAAAAGTTGACTTGTGATCGATATTGAAATTAACTACTGAATGGTAAACATAAGCAAACGTTGACTTGTGATCGACATTGAAAATATCTACTGAATGGTTAACATGAGAAAAATGTTTGTTTTAATTTTTAAATCCAACACAGATTTGTTTGAGTCTTCTAAATTGTATTTTATTAATAATAACAAAATTACATAAAAATTCATATTGTTACAATTGTTTCGCATAGTTATGGCATTTTCAAACGAATGAAGACATTCGTTTGAAAATGCGATAGCTAGTCGAAGCAATTGTAACAATATTAATTTTTACGTGTTTTTTTTAAATAAAATACAACTTAGTAGACTCAAAAAAATCTGTGTTTGATTTTAAAATTAATACAAAAATTAAAATGGAGTTCTACAAATTAAACGCTAAATCAATACTTGTGATCGACATTGAAAAACTCCACTAAATGACAATTTACGATTTTATTTGAGATCCCTGTCTTTTTTACATCGGCCATTTCGGGAGACAATTTATGTTTAATTCCTTCTGAAAAAAACTTGGTAAACATGGCAAAAGTTGACTTGTGATCGACATTGAAAAAATCTACTGAATAGTAAACATGAGAAAAGTTGACTTGTGATTGATACTGAAAAAACCTACTGAATTTTTTGACATCTCATCAAAGATGAAGAAGAATATGGAAGTCTGGGCATTTACGGGGCTGACGACCGTCATAGGCTGGTTTAAGTGATCACTTTACACACGTGTAACATTCACCAATTCTACCCATTATTGACAACCACACTACTCAAATTCTCGGAAGTTCTATATATATAAACCAATTTAGAAACCTAGGTAGACAAAAATGGCCTAATCACACACATATCGCTCACTCCTTTCAAGAACGTCATAAATCAAAAAACATTTTTTTCAGGAGAACGTTTTTAAAGTATAAAAATATAATACAATGTGTTAAAAATAAATATCAAGCCACTTATTGAACTTTTTAATGTGCATCATATCTTTTTAGGTAAAACCTGAAGATTCTTTTCTCAATTTAAAAAATATTTAGTATATTTCAAAAAATAATTAAACAATACCTTTTCTTCAAAATGCAAAAACAACACTTTCTCCCCTGTAGCGGGTAAATATTAAGTTAAAAATATGTTGCTTTTTCTGGGATATAGTACATTTTATGGGCATTCCGAAAACATGAAAACTGAAAATTGACGATTTTTGATTTATGACGTTCTTGAAAGGAGTGAGCGGCATGAGAAACGCCAGAAAACATTATTTTCATTTCTATTATGTATTTTAGCTTATAATTTGACCAGATAATTTATTAACAAAATTTTAAGTATCAAAATAAATAAAAGACAGAAAGATAATCTACACCTGTGACACCTAGACAAAAATGGCCTAATCACACACATATAAATAAACAATAATAACCCTTATCCGCACCCCAATGGTGCATAGGGCACTGCGTCATATAAACGCAGTGTTATCTTGATCGTTTACACATGAAGGAAAGGTGATCTACGACAGTGAAAAAATCACTTTTATTTATTTTACCCCCCTTGGGAATCGAACCCGGGACCTCCAGAACGGTAGCCGAGCGTGCTGACCATTACACTACGGAGCCGGACGAACACACATATATGTTTATTATATATACTACACCTAGTTTTTTTAAACAAACATAGTTCAATAGCGATGATTGCATGAACCACACGTCACCTTTCGAGGCGCGATCGTTGCATGGAAAGCTTGCCACCAATTAGTGAATTTAATGAGTAAAGTTTCGCATTAAACGGTCATTTGTATGCCCTCCCATTCCCTCGTGTATTGAAGTTGCTTCAAAGGAGATTTACATTGTCACACAGTAGACACCTGAAATTACACTCCAGGCGAGGAATATGTTAAGAGGATCACTTGATTGCTATTCTAACTACACTTTCAAGTAATTAATACATGAGGCGCCACATAGAGGGATCACAAATGGTTAGCAAAATAATAAACAGGTTAACAATAATAACAAAATAATAATAATAAATCTCTTACCGCACCCCAATGGTGCATAGGGCACTGCTTCATATAAACGCAGTGTTATCTCGATCGATTACACACGAAGGAAAGGTGATCAGCCCTCCACTTCAGGTACCAGTCCAGTGTAATATTGAATAAATATTAGAGTGGAAAAATCACTTATATTTATTAAACCCCCCTGGGAATCGAACCCGGGACCTCCAGAACGGTAGGCGAGCATGCTGACCATTACACTACGGAGGCGGACAATAATAATAAATAAGGTTAATGTTACTGCTAACGGTACTTTTTCTTCTGCCGCCAGTCGTGCCTTTTTAGCATCCACCCTTTCTGAAGCGATCCTTGTGCTCAGATTAAATAATATTCAAAACGTGTATACGCCGCGCTCGCTCTGTTTTTATATTGGTGTCGCTTTGTTCTTCTCGCCTTAATAAGTTTGTAATTTTCGATATATTTGTGACCCTATGTTCTTATAACTTTGTGATTTTTTAATAAATAAAAGATTGTCTTCATTTGCGCGTTTCCGTCTTCCTAATCAAAAGTGTTCCAGTACCGTTAGCAGTAACAGTTAATATGTTTGTAGAAAAAAAAAACTATTGTTTTAGTTCTTATAGAATAAAAAAAACGACTAGTTTTTTTTTATTTTATAAGAATTTAAAAAATTAATAAAAATGTGTTCCTCCAATAAATGTCAGTAGCTTATCTAATTAAATCTAATAACAGTGAATCTACAGTTATTTTACATCGAGTTGTTATGTTAGCTAACTAAATATAAATCAGAGGTAAAATAAATATGAACATAAAGAAAATAAAATAAAATAAATATGAATATACTGTAAATAAATCAGAGGTCAAATAAATATGAACGGACAGTAATATCCTTGTATAAAATAAATATTAATGTCCGTTTGTTTCAAATATTATATCTTCTAAAGTTATTGATTAGAAATATTGAATTTTATCCTAAAAACAAAGCATTGCAATGTGACCCAAATTTTATTAAGGTAACAAAACTAAATACTATAATGTTGCAATTTTGAGTTGTACAATTTTTTTTAAGAAAGGTCAAATTTAAGACTAGCTTGTTAAGTGATTTTTCACTCTAATGTTTGTTCAATATTACCCTGGACTGGTAGGCCTGAAGCGGAGGGCTGATGACCTTTCCTTCATGTGTTAACGATCAAGATAACGCTGCGTTTATGCATGTGATGCAGTCAGTGCCCTATGCACCATCGGGTGCGGATAAGTATTTCAAGAAGGTTTGAAAGTTTACATCTACACACACGCACACACACATACATATACGAGTATATATTCGAATTCACACGTCTTTTTACAAATAACGTAGGTATTGTTTTATTTTATTTTTTGAACACTTTTTGTACCTGTGACAGTTAAAAACCTGCTTAAAAGATTTTTTTTCAGCAATGGCAGTGCCATCTGATATGCATATGTTCAGGATCAGTTTTGTATATTTTGTGAGTGTATTCCCTACCGCTGAGTGATCATAACCTATTAAAATGACAAATTTGACAATGAAAACGAATAAATGTAAAAGAATTTCGGCGCAGAAAAAAGATAAAGACGCGGAACATGAAGCAATTGTTCATAATACAAGAAAAACATGTGAACGTTAAAAGGAATCCACTTTTATTTGAAGGCTGTAGTTTATCTTTTTGGCCATTTTTCAGTCGCTAACCTTTCACTGGCAGAGCCCGTAAGATAACATGCGGAGTTATGCAAGGCTTAAAAAAACCCCGTAAGTATTTTGAATGTTTTCATAGCCGGGGAATTTATTGGTATTAAAGGAAAAATACAGCTTTTTCAGGAGATACATAAACCTTCCGCTGGAACCTTGCCGACTTTAAGATATTTAAAAATATATACTAGTATATCCGAAGTCCTGCGCGTTTGCATATGGATTTCCAATGCCAATATATTTATATATATAAAGATGAATATTGAAGTCTGGGTACATTTTAATCATAAAATGGATAATCACGAGGTTAGTGCTTAAATATAAATTACATACAAATATTTATAAATGAAAAAAAAAAAATATTTAACTACTCTTGGCGAAGATAATTATTATTTATCGATTCGGCATTAACTTTGTGGAATGATATGATTATAATTTGTACCAGAAGATGAAAACATCTGTCGTTTTCGAAACTAGTCGTAAATAAAAATAAAACTCATTTATATTATTTTTTGACATCTCATCAAAGATGAAGAAGAATATGGAAGTCTGGGCATTTACGGGGCTTACGACCGTCATAGGCTGGTTTAAGTGATCACTTTACACACGTGTAACATTCACCAATTCTACCCATTATTGACAACCACACTACTCAAATTCTTGGAAGTTCTATATATATGAACCAATTTAGAAACCTTGTTCATGAATCACTAGAACTTAAAACTTGACTTCCATATTCTTCTTCATCTTTGATGAGATGTCAAAAAATAATATGAAAATAACTCCTGTAATTGGAGATAATCCAGATTTTGTGAACAAGTATTTGGACACTCAAAATGTTGTAAAACTCATTTAAGTGGTATATTCAAGTGTTTAATTTTAATAAAGATATTTATTTTTATAATCGATTTTTCATCTATTATTTGCATTGATAATGATGTATGTACAAGGCTTAAAAGGATTTTATTTTATCTAAGCAGCATTGTGTGTGGATAGAGTAGGGTGTTCGACTGTAATCTATTCATGAAAACTTCTCCAGCTACCTTATTGATGAGACAACCACAGAAAACTCAACAGGAGGAGACAGACTGTCACTTGCCTCACAACTCAATGCTAGACCTTTCGTTCCACTTCTAAAATGTTCAGAATTTTTTGCCTATTTCATATCTGTGGAGGTCCTCACCAAAAAGTTACGTTTCCAATATTGCAAAAAAATCCTTTAAATGCAAGTCTGATCTGTTTACTGTATTATGTATAATTTTAACCTCTAAGCTGTTCGATTTCGAGTGTCAAACTTTCCGTCCCGTGCTGGATTATTTTACATTACAATATTTTAGACAAAAAAAGCATATTTTTGCCTATTTTTTGTAGTGAAACTTTCGGATATCCATCATAGATGTTCACAGTACACAATGCACTTAACTTATTATGTTTTTATGGTGTATTTACACAAAATATTAACATTTACGGACTCGCAGCCTAAAGTATGGCGGCCGTATAGAAGGCGCTGCTGTCATATCTGCGGAGCACGAGCCGACCGGAAGTATTCACGATAAAGTTGACACTAAATTAAAATAATTTTGATATTTAATGGCAATAAATCAAAGAGAACTAATTTATCCATGCCTCGAACCAAATTTAAGTGCAACAATTATCCATAGGTGTTGATATAAGTACGTAAAGTTGAAAAACGACTATGCATGCGATCCGCAGTCAACGGTACTTCTATAAAAAAACGACAATAGATGCGATCCGCAGCTTACGGGTTAATATATGTTTAATTTTTTACAAATTCAAAACAAATAAATACGACAGTCACAAATCACACTATGTTTTAGGAGGCAGTGCTGCTAGGAAATTATCATTTCTTCCTTCTATGTGATTTCCCGATTTCGTAAATCACATTTCCCAATGACAATATTTTATGACAATAGATCTAGTGTATTTGTTATGACTTATTTGTGGAGGTTCACCCAAAAATTTACATTTCCAGTATTGCACAAATAATTATTTAAATGCAAATCTGTTATGTTAACTGTATTCTATCGAAATCTTAATTAAAGTTGTGACAAAACGTGGCAAATCCTGTGTTAAACCAATATGAAATCATTAAATCGCACGAAAACCTAACAATTTTACAAGCTAGAATTCCCGATGACTTAAAGTCATTTATAATGGAAATGTAACGTTATGGTGAGGACCTCCACATCTTTACATCCTATCTTTGCTTATTTTTCCACTACATTCGCCTCATAAATTTTCTTTATCGTTCTATCCTCACTCATTCGTTTCACGTGTCCAAACCATCTCAACACATCTTTCTTAATTATATCAATAATTGAAAACCATACTACTCAAATTCTTGGATGTTCTATATATATGAACCAATTTTGAAACGTCGTGCCCAGACTTCTATAGTTTTCTTCATCTTTGATGAGATGTTAAAAAACAATATGAAATTAAATCTTATAATTGGAGATAATCCAAATTTGTGAACAAGTATTTAGACACACTCAAAATGCTGTATTATTTATGTATTTAAATAAAAAATAGATAGGTACATAGAAAAACTTGCGAAGTATTCAGGAGGAAAGTTTGTGTCTAAAGTCATCTTGGTTTATAGTTACAGATGCATAAGCACAGGCGAATATTCAGCGAGTTTTCAACATAACAAAACTATGCTTGAGGTATTTTGTTATTATTAGGGTAAATCATAGTTAGAATACAAAAATACAGTCCATTTTAGATGTATTTGCTGGCTACATGTAGATAAATTTACGGAGTATTCGGGAGGAAAGTTTGTGTCTAAAGTCATCTTGGTTTATAGTTACACATACATAAATACGGGCGAATATTCAACGAGTTTCCCGTAAATGTTCAGACTTCCACACTCTTCTTCATCTTCGATGAGATATCAAAAAATAATACATAAATAATACCTCAAACATAGTTTCGTTATGTCGAAAACTCGCTGAATATTCGCCCGTGTTTATGGATGTGTAACTATAAACCAAGATGACTTTAGACACAAACTTTCCTCCTGAATACTCCGCAAGTTTCTCTACATGTAGGGAGGTATACGGTTCCCACATTGGTATATCGGTGTGCGGGTAGGTACCTCGCGTATAGGGATGGGGCGTTGTTAATCGATTTTATTCCACGCTGTCAGTTCCGATAGGAAATGATGGATGATATGTCCGAAGATGTTTCATTATCACCAGCCTCTCATTTGGGCGCGAACCGCGATAAAGTTTGATGTATTTTTTATTAATTTATTTAGCGAGCAAGCTGAACTCGTCAAAAACACTGACTGTGCAATCTATGACACATCATGATCCAGCAATATATATTATTATTTACAACATTCTGATGGTGTCCAAATACTTGTTCACAAATCTGGATTATCTCCAATATTGGATTGGAGATAATCCAGATTTGTGAACATGTATTTGGACACACTCAAAATGTTGTTAATAAATTATCTGGTAAAATTATAAGCTTGAATAATAAAAATTATAATGATATTTTCAGGCGTTACTCATTTATGTGATTATAATTCAGGACTCGGACCTCACATACTAATATAAGAGTTTCTGCTCAATAAAAACCTTCTTTCATCTCACCAACAGATGTTTCTAGTGAAGTTCTAGTGATTCAAGAACAATGTTTCAAAATTGGTTCATATATGTATATAGAACTTCCAAGAATTCGAGTAGTGTGGTTGTCAATAATGGGTAGAATTGGTGAATGTTACACGTGTGTAAAGTGATCACTTAAACCAGCCTATGACAGTCGTCAGCCCCGTAATTGCCCAGACTTCCATACTCTTCTTCATCTTTGATGAATTGTCAAAAAATAATATGAAATTAACTCTTGTAATTAGAGATAATCCCGATTTTGTGAACAAGTATCCAACACACTCAAAGTGTTGTAAATAAAAATAATCGACTGTTGATCGCAGATTTTAATTAAAGTGTCGATTGGCGTTTGCGCCACATCTTTAGAGCCACTTTATGACATCGGCGGAAAATTACGTGACATGATTTCATATAAGCCTTCTTGAAGCGGTGCACGAGCATTGTGAGACGACTTTCAAATGGAAATTAGTTTCGTTCCCACTTGAATCACTGACTGAAATATCGGAAATCAGTGCGGTTTGGCAGGAAGCCACGTCTCCAAGTGTCGATGTTTGATGGGAGTTACGTTTTTGTTTACTGAATGAGAACCTAACTAAATGAAAATGAATATAAAAAATAGAAAGTTTTACTACCAAAGTATTAATACCACCATAACTTCAAATCTTTTGTGACATGTCGCTCACTTCTTTCAAGAACGTCATAAATAAAAAATCGTCAATTTTCAGTTGTGCATGTTTTCGGAATGCCCTGAAAATGTACTATATCCCAGCAAAAGCAACATATTTTTACTTAATATTTACCCGGTACAGGGCAGAAAGTGCTGTTTTTGCATTTTATAGAAAATATATTGTTTAATAATTTTTTTAAATGTACTAAATATTTTTCAAATGGAGTAAAAACCTTCAGGTGTTACCTAAAAAGATCTATTGCACAGTAAAAAGTTCAATAAGTGCCTTGATATTTATTCTTCATACATTGTATTATATTTTTAAACTTTAAAAACGATCTCCTGAAAAATCAAGTTTTTTTTATTTATGACGTTCTTGAAAGGAGTAAGCGATGTGTTTAAATGCATTCCGCATAATTTTTAAACACCATGTGTGATGCGAAAATTGGTACAATGGATTTTAAGGAGTGGCGGTATTTACCAAGTAAAACTTAAATTAAAAATGGATAGATATTATTACAAAGCTACTTCCCGAATCGGTAAATAAAATTAAATAAATTTTATCCGTAAAAGGAAAAATTACTTGGTATTCACAATTAAATATGTCGTTATTTTTATATACATTTTTATTTAAAGTGGAGAAACTCAAATTTGTGAACAAGTATTTGGAACAAGCTGCATAAAAAATCAAAAATCAGGCGTTTCCCAATGTGTAAAATAATCCGAGTCGGATATTGCACAAATGCCAATAAGTGGGTCTCTTTTAAAAAAAGTGCCAAATAATAACATTCTCAATCCAACATAGATGGTTCTAGTGAATTCACATGCATGGTATCACGAGATAATGATATATTTGGGAGTTCCAAAATTTTAATTAGTGTGGTTGTCAAGTCAATCATGGGTAAAATTGTGAAAATTGCATGTTTGTAAAGTGATCACATAACCAGCCTTTGAAATGTCTTAACCCCTATTAATATCCAGACTTCCATATTCTTCTTGATCTATGTTAAAATATAAAAAAAATGTAAGGTAGACTTTTTATTTTAATGCTTGTTTTAAATACATTATATTTATGAAATTAACCCTATAACCTTTCATATAAAATCAAATTATCATTTTTTGCCCAAAAAATGTAAGCTAGATATTTCTAAAACATAAGGTTTAATAAATCTGGCTTACTTGATAAAATGAATTTCACGATATAATAAAATAATAATACAAGACGTATTTTCGTAATTCTTCCCTCGGGTAAGAAGTGCCCATACTATTCCGTATTGGTGCACCTTCCTCACAATGCCTTGGGGATTCTTTATGAGACGTTTACAATAAATACATTACTAAATTACGCTTTACTCTATTTTATTCTCGAGTCGTGGGGTCTCAAATAAATCATGTTTTGTTGGAAATATGAGAATTATTTTCGCCCACACGAATTGATCTAAATGTATGTTTCATTCAAATGTGGTCAGTTCACACAATCCTTGATGTATTATCATTGAGATATTTCGAAGCAATGAAAAAAATGTAAAAAAAATCAACTTTTTAATATAGGACATATCGCTCACTGCTTTCAACAACGTTATACCATCAAAAAACTTGATTTTTCATGAGATCGTTTTTAAAGTTTAAAAATATAATAAAATATATTAAAAATGAATATCAAGCCACTTATTGAAGTTTTAACTGTGCAACAGATCTTTTTAGGTAAATCCTGAATGTTTAAAACTGCGATTTAAATAAATGTATACAATATATAGTTGTCATACAGGAGAAAGTGACCAAGTGCATTTGTTTACAAAAACAAGATCATAGACTATTTGATATCTTACTAGCTTTAATATTGCCCTAAAAAATACCGAAAGCGATTTTAAACTCCGAAGTATAATATATTGACTTGTTAAAAATGAAAAACTGCATTGATGTTTATTTTCTTGCCAAGCGAAAGTGACCTAAATGGCCCTCCTGAACATTTTATGTTTTGTTAGTTGGTCACTTTCTCCTGTACGACTACGATATGTTTATTAAAAAAATATATATATTTAGTTTTACTATTCGTTTCGTCTATGTCGTTATTGTCTAAAAAAATATTAATATTTATAGAAACATCTAGGAAACTTCTTATTCCGGATGTGCGATGCGATACATATTTCAACCTAGCCATAAATAATGTCATAAATAAAATATTTTAAATTTATTAGTGTAACTGATATGAGTTATGTTTGTGATACGGTTAGACCGCCATGTATGAGAAGGGTACACATAAATACTGAGAAGAAAGACGAGTTATCACTTCATACAATGGCGCGTGATTGTCGAAGGGAAGTTTGGATTAGGGGTTGTTCTAGCAGTTGCTAACTCCGACCTCGAAGGGGGTGGGTCGTCCCGATAAGCATCCCTTGCCCTTGTTTCGTTCCGTTAAGAGTTCAGTGATTCCGAGCGCAAATAAGCAGTCATCACGAGTATTCCCTCTGAATAGGGCACAAAGTTTTGATAATTCCGCTTAATTGGAGGCATCACAGCAGAACTGGTAATGAACTAGTGAGAGGATGTGTATTTTAAGAATAATATTAACACGTTGACTGCCACGGCAATTTTCAGAATTCCGGTCTAAAAAACCAAGTCCATTTAATCATATTGTATTATTAAAAAAATCAAATTCTTAGTATTTTTATATATCGCTTACTCCTTTCAACGACGTCATATCGCTCACTCCTTTCAAGAACGTCATAAATCAAAAATCGTCAATTTTCAGTTGTGCATGTTTTCGGAATGCCCAAAAAATGTACTATATCTCAGCAAAAGAGGCATATTTTAAACTTAATATTTACCCGCTACAGGGCAGAAAATGTTGTTTTTGCATTTTAAAGAAAAGGTATTGTTTAATTTTTTTTAATTTACTAAATATTATTCAAACGGAGAAAAAACCTTAAGGTTTTACCTAAAAATATCTGTAGCACAGTATAAATTCAATAAGTGGCTTGATATTTATAATTAATACATTTATTTTTTTATTTTTAAACTTTAAAAACGATCTCCTGAAGTATCAAGTTTTTCGATTTATGACGTTCTTGAAAGGAGTGAGCGATATATAAAAAAACTTGATTTTTCAGGAGAACGTCTTTAAAGTTTAAAATATAATAAAATGTATTAAAAATAAATATCAAGTCCCTCATTGAACTTTTTATTGTGCAACATATATTTTTAGGTAAAACCTGATGTTTTTTTCTCTATTTGAAATATATTTAGGATATTAAAAAAAAAAAATAAACAATACCTTTTCTTTGAAACACAAAGAAAAGAACTTTTTGCCCTGTAGCGAGTAAATATTAAGTTAAAAATATGCGCTTTTGCTGGGATATAGTACATTTTATGGGCATTCCGAAAACATGCACAACTGAAAATTTACGATATTTGATATATAACGTTGTTGAAAGGAGTGAGCGATGTATATACATTAATTTTATTATTAAATGTTATTATGTTTTATATATGTAGGTACCTACCTACCAACATCTTTTAGAATGTAATCATAATTTTAATTTTATACATTGCTTCGAATATCTCAATAGTAATAAGGATTGAATGAACTGACCACATTTGAATGAAACATACATTTAGATAAAGTCGTGTAGGCGAAAAATAATTCTCATATTTCCAACAAAACATATATGATTTATTTGAGACCCCACGACTCGAGATTAAATAGCGTAAAGCGTAATTTAGTAATGTATTTATTGTTAACGTCTCATAAAGAATCCCCAAGGCATTGTGAGGAAGGCGCACCAATACGGAATAGTATGGGCACTTCTTACCCGAGGGAAGAATTACGAAAATACGTCTCGTATTATTATTTTATTATATCGTGAAATCCATTTTATGAAGTAAACCAGATTTATTAAACCTTATGTTTTAGAAATATCTAGCTAACATTTTTTGGGCAAAAAATGATAATTCGATTCTATATGAAAGGTTTATATTATCCACTGACACTTCGTGATGGAATTGCATTTATAATATATTATTAGATTAAAACCAATATTTTTAGCTTTTCCACTTTTTTATTTGACCAGCGACCGGGTTTCGTCGTTACCGACATCATCAGACTGGTGATGTCGATGAGTCTGATGATGTCGGTAACGACGAAACCCGGTCGCTGGTCAAATAAAAAAGTGGAAAAGCTAAAAATATTGGGTTTAATCTAATAATATACTATATGAAAGGTACAGGGTCATGTTCATAAATATAATGTATTCAAAACAACCATTAAAATAAACAAAGTCGTCCTTAAATTTTACATCTAAACATATACGAAGAAAAAATCTGGACATTTACTGGGCTTAAGACATACACAGGCTGGTTAAGTGATCACTTCACACACTTGCACCATTCACCATTCTACCCATGATTGAAAACGACATTACTCAATGTTTTATAACTCCTACATATGTTATATCATTAATCTCATGACTTGTACGTGTGAGTTTACTTGAGCCATCTTTGCTGGATTAAGAAAGCTTTGATTTATAAAAGTCTGGGTATTAACATGGCTTACGACCTTTTAAAGGCTGGTTCGTGCATACAATAAACAGGGTCGCTTCTAAAAAAAGCTTTCTAAATCCGATCATAGATGTCTGTTATGAATACGATCATGGAAAATTAGTGTGGTTGTCAATCATGGGTAGAATGGTCAATGTCACACGTCATCATTAAAGACGTATCAGTATTTAAATTATTTTGAAAAAGATATTTTAAAATGATAATGTATGAAATAAAAAGTTTTTGTAATAATTATCCTTTTTTGCGGTTCAATATATAAATAAACCAGTAATTAAAATGTAACTTTGTTTAAAATCACTTTAAATATTTTATTATAACTTAATTTAAATTAAGTAAATAAAATATTTATAGCGATCATAAAACAAAGTTTTGATTTTGTCCACCTCCGTAGTGTAATGGTCAGCACGCTCGGCTACCGTTCTGGAGGTCCCGGGTTCGATTCCTAGGGGTGGTCAAATGAATAAAAGTGATTTTTTCACTCTAATATTCATTCAATACAACCATGGAATGGTACCTGAAGCAGAGGGCTGATCACCTTTCCTTCGTGTGTTAAAGATCAAGATTACACTGTGTTTGTATAATGCAGTGCCCTGTGCACCATTGGGGTGCGGATAAGGGTTTGAATTGAATAAAACAAAGTTACATTTTAATTATAAAATGGAAAATCACAAAGTTAGAGCTTCAAATATAAATAATAAATAAACCAGTATTTGAAAAATAAATTACCGAAATATATTGTATGTTAAAAGTAGAATTGCCGTCAATTGAATGCCTAGAAATTACTGGGAAATTGTACAAATTGAAATTTCGATGCCAACTGTGAATACTCGCGACGATGGTTTTATCACAAAATGAAACATGTTATTTTCACAATCCATAAAAACATATGCAATCAATTTAAACAGGAGGTCGTGTACAAGTAATTTTATTTAGTGTATTTAAAAAAAAATGGTAGGTACTTACGCCACAAATAGTTATCAATATATGGAAAACGATTTTAACGATAAAAACGTCTTAACAACTTTGAAAAATAATTGGCAGCATTTAAAATTGTTGAATATTGTTGAATTTAAATTGTCGAAGGT